>NC_064920.1:698735894-699037005 GCF_023897955.1 Schistocerca gregaria
CGTGGACATAGTTTATATAAACATGGTCTACCTGTGGCTCAGTTGTTGTGTTCGGATTCACTGACGTGTAATGAAAAATCTAGGTCGCTTCGCTAGTCGTACAAACTAGAAAACTGATTCATAAGTAAACAACGACGGACTTTTAAGGGGATAATTATAATCTGTAAAACGTTTCGGTATTTACTAGCGTATTTACAACTGCACTATTGTGATCGACTAGTGAATAACATCGTGGATAACACATGTTTTAAACTTCAGGCTTATGGAGACAACGGTTACGGATAAGGATTTGAGGCTCTCCTGCACCATAAAATTTTTGCGCTTTGTCTAAAATTGTTCATGTATTAAGAACGGTTTTATTTAAACGTAGACCAATAGTGCTGTGTAAGATATCGATCGATAAGAAATAAAAATTGTGGAGTAGCGAAATTGGGTTGTATCTTCATTAAAGGATTTATGAATGTAATTCTGGTAAGTAGTGAACAACGAATACAGAAAAGACCATATATTTAAGCATCAAGGATGATAAACTGAGCCTCCAACAAATAAGTATAAATACGACGAGAATTCAGTCATTTACTGTAACAACTGTTTACGAATAATATAGGCTTTAATGAGAGTGATTTCCGGGAGTTTGAGACAGATAGCACTCGAATAAGTAATTCAAACACCTCCACAGTGGTAGCAGTAGAGTACAGTGAGCTCTTCGTTCACTTCGAGAACCAAATAAACATTGCTTCATCTCCAATAGTCGTCTCAGTTGCTGCATTATCATAACGAACATTCGCGTCTGTTTCTTGTTATGATGTCGGAGCTTCAGAGTATTGTGGCAGAGGTGATGAAAGAGAGGCTGTAGCTCATTTCTAAGAGACAATAAAGCACTCAGATTTAACTTAATACTGTTATACTGTTCCATTTTCAATGATCCCTTTCTGAATACATGTTGCAGGATGCCTTATCCACAGAACAAAAGGAAGTCCGATCCACAGTGAATGGAGTCGTAAAATGTGCGGCTGCTTACACATCTCAGACTCGGCGTTGTCACAGACGACAATGGGATGTCTGTCTGTTACTGATCTCAACTCGTATTATGACCAATAATTACCTACAACCAAGTGGCGTGTCTTACTTAATAATCAAATTTATTATTTGAAACAGTAATGAAAGTATCGTTGAGGAAATCTTACTAAGAAGTAACATGATAACTTCATTGAAATTTCAAACGTTAAGGAGAAATAAAAGCACCTACAACATGGCAACCATCTCTGAGCTTAGGTCCAGTACCAAGAAAATTCAGAAAGTCATAGGCAATGATTTAGATAAGATATCTGTATGGTGCGAAAAGCGTCCACTGAGCGTAAGGAATAAAGAGTGTGAGGTCTTCCACATGAGTACTGGAAAATAAAGATATATTTCTATATATCGAAATCGTGGTCAAGAATTTTAAGAAATCTTTATCCTGCAACTGTTTTGGCTGTCATCATTTACCGTGAAATACCGCGTTCTTTCAATTTTTACGGGTCTTACCTCCTTAATTCACTACGTCGCTGTTAGTCTTTAAGTTTTAATCTACAGTTCATAATCAGTAAGTTATCATCAGAATCCACATCTGCTCTGGATATATTTTGGATTTTAAAATTTGGTTTCGAAATCTCTTCGTCTCCATTATATATTACATCTTAAACCTTCCAGGGACTACAGATATTTTACGCGTTTCATGATTCATAAACCGAGTGTTAGCGATGATTAAACAGCACTCCGTGCAAAAAAATTTCTTTTTGATTTCCTATCAAGGTCCTCTATTATTTTCCATGTTCTCATTTTCTTACCATCAAATTTCAGCACCCCATCATAACTTCGTCTCCCTCAACCAACTGATAATACGTACTAGAGTGATGCGTTCAGTAATTCACCTGTATGCCTATTTTCTTATTCATTGTTATTCTTACTCTCCAGTTTCCTAGTTGATTACGTTTTGGTAGGTCTGTACTCACCGGAGCAGAAATTCTGTATTTCTTTCCATCGCATTTCTCTAATTCCTGTTTTATCTGACTTCAACAAATGCAGCCTCACAAAAAAGAGAGAAGTACCCTGAGGGAGAGAAAGAAACGAAATGAAACTTCACGGGTTGGGAGGGCACATGACGTTATTTCAGTGAATACAAAATCCAGTCACATTTATGGAGAAGTTGGGAGTATGGGGCCGCTTGTCAGTATGATGTGGGACGCCCTCTGGTCTGGCTGTATGTTCTGATTCAATTGTAAATAGTGTCATAAAGGTCGTGTATTCTTTCCTGAGGTAAGCTGGCCCACACCTGTTGTAACTGGTCGTTGATACCCTGATACTGGCACCGAGACGAAGCGAACATACGAGTTGGTGCCACACATACCTGGACAGATTTGGGGATCTTGCTGGCCACATGAGTTCCTCAATATCACGGAGACAGTTCTTAGAGACATATGCCATGTGGGATGAAAAACGGCATGAAGATCCTATCGCTCGAGCGGTAACACATGATGCAGGATGTCTTTGAGGTACCGTTTTGCCGTCAGAGTACCCTCAGTCACCTGAAGTCATACTTGACTGCCCCCCACACCATGATGCCAAGAAACACCACGATGCGTCTCCAAAGCATTGTAAGACAGCGACTTCTCCCCGGGTGACAGCCATACTCGCCGACGACGGTCTTTCGGGGTAGTGGGTAACCGTTGATTCACCGCTGAACAGAATGCGACGTCATTCATCATCACTCGATGTTTTCAGCCACGGCACCACTCTATAAACGAGCCATTAGCATTGTCGTGTTAACGGCAGCTGACGCGTGGGACAGTAATTTCCTAGTCGGGCTGCTGTTTGTCTCCAGCCACTGCTGCGGGACGACACGGGGAGTCTATTACTTGTTCTTGAATGGCAGCAGCAAATGTGAAGGGGTTAAGCTGTGCTTGGTGCACAATGCGGCAGTCCTCCCTTATGGTGATCACACGTGGTCGACCGCAACCTTGGCAACAAGTGCAGCTGGCCACACGTACGCATGCGGTCCAGTCTGGGCCACTGTCGCATCTGAGTGCTCCACAAAGCTGGATATTCCACGATCCGACCAGCTTGCCAAATGGAGTCCCACAATGAGGCCCCTTTTAAACTCTGTCAGGATCTGATACGCTGTTTGACAAAAGTACTTAACATCTGTGTGTCCTTCACAGTGACCACTCGCCATACAACACAGTTGAGGCCCCTCTTATACCCTACCAGGCCTGGTAACAACACTAAACACGAACGGCACTAATGAGCTCTGGTAGCCTTTCTACCTGTCGCAGATAATTGCAACTATAATCATTTGCATACCAACTAATGGTGTGAACGAAATTACACTGACGTTCGTCCGTGTCTTTCACATTTTTTTCTTGATAGGGCGAGAGGTGGGAACACGTACTACTACTAGGAACATCGCGAACATGGTCGTTTCAGTGGTACATGTGATGTGGTGAGTCGAGCCATAGTGTTGCATGGGTGTGCTGACCTCCAAATTATTTTACATAGTACAGTCACCGGTGTTCGTTATTACGAGACTCTACTCCTTCCTCATTGCATATATTCAAGGGTCCATTCGTCTCTGGTTTCATTTTAATGGATGACATTGCGCGACCGCATCGAACTGCGCAGTTGGGGGAGCTCTTGGAATGAGAGAATATTCGGCCAATGGACTGGCCTTTACCTTCCCCCGACTTACATCCCGTCGAGAACGTGCGGTATGTGCTGGGCAGACGTACTGCAGCTCGTCCACATGCACCAAAGACGATTCAACATTTGTGAACGGCGCTGCTGGAGCAGTGGAACGACCTACCACCGGAACTCCTCATCAACGTTGAGGCTAACAAGGGCGCACGCTGAGGAGCATGCCTTGCTGTCCGTCGTAGTCACACGCCCACCCTACTAAGAACCGTGTCTCGTCTTTTGTAAAGTCCTGAGAACCGTCAAAAATTGCAGTGACTTCAGTGTAATTACTATCTTTCAGTAACAGCGTCATTTCTGTTTCTCTCATTGCGTATTTCTTTCTGTTGTCTCTTGTACTATACTGTAGCAGTTCTTTATATGTATGGTCCAAGTTTCGTCGAGCTATGTTCGTTGTCAGTGACAAAATGCGGAAGTTACTTTCGTCCTTCAGTTTTACGCACCCGTGTATTTACATTTTCCATGATGAGTATAATCTTACTGAGAAAGATATTATTTCCTGTGCATCTCATAGTAGCATCACGTTTCATTGCAATACTTGTATTTCCGCATTATCTCTTTACCCATCCTATGCACAAAATAAGTTGTCTAACTGTAAGGTGTCAGGCAAATCCAACACCTTCCATGTAAACCCTGACATGATAAGCAAATCCAGTAGTATGTCACATAGCTGCGAATAAATCATGACATTAAATTAACCAAAGTAATACGAGTAACGAGTGAGCAAATGGAATACCACAGACAAACACAAGAATACCTAAATGTATGTCATACCTTCCCACCGTGAGACAGACGAAGTTCCGAGGGGAGAAACGAGAACAGAAGCCGAGAGCAGAACCGTGTTAAGCTGCAAGGCCCTACAATAAGGGATGGACACCCACGTCGCCAACTAACCGCTAGGACCACCCCCCAACCCATGTTAAAAGCTAGAGCCCTCCAGAAGAACAGTATAGATCTTACGATAACACAAAAAAGGCCACACGAACCACAAGTTTTAGCGTGAGACTTTTTCGCGTCTCTGTTACGTTGCAAACTTTAAAACATTGCCCCATGACGAAAAGTATAACGTTTCTCATTGGATAGACAGAATTTTTGTAGGTGGAGCTTAAGCTTAACATTGAGACCCTGATTAGTCAGATGAAAACACAGGCAGATAGTTTTTTTAAACCAACTTCGGTAAATTGTATTAAGGAGAAGTTAGGAGAGAGTTGCTTCCGAGACGGCGAGGTGAGCGGAGCTGTGCTGCCTGCCGCCCCCTGACGAACACCGACAAGGTAATGAACGCACGTGATGCCGCATAACAACGCATAAAGCTTCACTCAGAACAGCAGATGTTTCATCTGTTACACCATCTCTTTGCGTAATACTAGTGTCGATCGTCAAATAAAGCCCACAGGTTAAACATTTGCCACTTGAAGTAAAAATTCGAAACGCTATAATTTTTCTGTTATATAGTTACTGAGAAGCCACATCAGCCACTGTAATTTACGACAAGTTAGATAAGTAATTAAAGATAATTGAGAGTCACTGTAGACCATTTTGATAGTTTTCTCTCTTGTAAAACTAAATTTAAACCTACATTATAGATGTGATGTGGCATAGGTCATCCTTCGATCCATTGTAGAACTTGGAAACCCACTCAGGGAATATTCGTTCACATTTTTGTTGAACGCAGTTGGTTTTTAACATCCTGTATTAAAACATTTCCTTTTATCAATAGTGCAGTATATAAACAATGTTTTGGTAGTAAAGTAAAATTTCCAAAGGTAAACTTAACTGCTTTTTCGACGTTATTTTACCAGCTAACTAAAAATAAGAAAGCCTTGAACCCCTTCCTCTAAATTTAGTTAGTATTAAGATTCTTTTACAGGGAGTACAGTGGAGCTGACGCTGAAATTATTAAGTATTTGGTTATATCATAGCTAGTTTCACTGAACTCTTCTGAACTCTACATGTCATTTGTGGTCTGGCGTCTCCTTACCAGCAACAGGCCCCAGGTTCAAACTAGTCAATTCCCTAAAAAAAACACGCTCAGAGCGTCGTTGCATGAAAGTTGTAGGGAGATGCGATATAGACAGACAGACACTACACAGAATGCTGGAAAATGGCGATCCTGCCAGGATGGTAAAATACCATGATTGAAGGTCGACAAATGCCTAACTAGGTCAGAAAAATATCCTGTTAAAAGTTTTTGTAATAAATTTTTTTTTTTAAATGGATAATAGTTGAAAACAGTAGCTGCAGCGATAGATAGTAAGAAAGTATTCAATAAAAAGTGAGACATTCTAGCAGATCCAATAGCAAAATTAAGTTATGAATTTTAAAAATTGTTAGAATTAAGTTTTCTCTCCAATGCAAGCGCACAGGTGGCGGATACATCGTTGACAAGTTGGTCCTGACCCAACAAGTAAGTGAATTGATTGTAAAGTCGTGTGAACAAAAAGTTTATGAAACGCGTGAGATCGTATGAGCCCATGTTGACTCGAAGTAGGGCACGTAAATTGCTTTTAAAACAGAAAATAAGGGATTCGGAAAGATTAGCAATGGCCGATCGAGACCTTGACCGAATTGAGGTAGAGACCCAGCATGAAAATGTACAGAGAATAGAGGACAGTACAACAGACGATGCAGTATCGCGATAAAAAGGCCATATAACGCACCATAACGAGGTTAATGTACGTCAAGGCATAGAAAACATAAGTCAGCATACGACAGAGGAGCAGGAAAGTAGAGAGACAGTCGATGAGGATTCTAACTTGCGTCTTGAATACGTAGAAACCATAGTACGAGTAATCAGAGCTCCCTCACCACAGAGTACAAGGAATGCGAGCAGAAACGTGTCACAACACAGTTCAATGCAATCGATTGCGAACCAACACTTGGGTGAAAACACAGAGCGTAGGACGTCTGAAGAAAACGCAATAGGACCCACCAATCTGGCAGAATTATTACAACAAATTACGGAAACCATGACAAGGCAAAATAAAGACATAGCGAACCAAATTCAAATTCAGAATGCAGAAACCACGAGACAAATGCGTGAGATTAAAGAACAAAACAAAAAAAAATTCAGTTACGCCTAAGTCGTATTGAAGACGAGGCAAAAGAATCTCGAGAAGTGATAGTAAACTTAATAACAGGTCACAATCAATTGAGAACAGACATTGACAAGGTAGAAGCGGACGTACAAACATTGCGTAATGACATTTAGGACGAGATCAAACATTACGTAACAACACTCAGGGAGAAGTCAAGAAACTAGAGAAGCAGATAAACGAAATTACTAGACAAGCAGCAGGTACACCGCATGAAGTTGTTGAAAACAGTGTGTTACACAAACGTATCACAAAAGCAGTGCTGAAAAGATATGATAACCGCATAGTCAAAGTAGAAGTGCAAACGAAGCTACAATTTCAGAAATTGCGAACAGAGTTGTTGCAAACCATTGAAGAGCATAGTGAACAGGATCGAACAAGCACAGAGTCTGCAACCACATCCGTATCTGTAACAGCACCGTAAAAACAAGCAATTAACGAAGATATTACGTATTTGCGATTCCAATCACAGGCCGAAAGTAACATACGTGAAATCAGACAGCCTGCGCAGCAACAAACACGTTTCGAAATTCTTGATGAACAAACGTCATCACAAACACATGCAGAACCACAAATGCATGTTTCAAGACAGTTTGCATCGTGCAATGAAGCAAGGTTAGCTAGACAAGATACCGAACCAATACCTGACAATGGAAAGCCAGGTCGCGAAGAGTACAGTGCAATGCATTCAGCTACATGTTCACAACCGATGGAAGAAAATTATTGCGTACCACTCCAACGTTACTACGCAAGGGTAGGCGAAAGTTAAAGTGGACAATATCCAATGGATCTACCACAACCGGAAAGAACGACGGGAGAAATGATCAGAAACAGAAGTGGCGAAGAATCGCGAATTTCATATGAAACTATGACGAAGTACGACAACGATCATTTCCTCACAGTCAGATTCAACACTTTCGAGAAGGAAACTCATTACACCCACGAACTTTTATTGATCAATTCCGAGTAGGATTACCGGAACACTGGACGCTTGCATACAAATTAGACTTTATATGTGCATACATGTCAGGAACAGTCGCAGAAACCATGCAGAATGTTGCAGCGACATGGCGATCGTACGAAGATTTCAGAGAGAAGTTTCTCTCACGATTTTGGTCCAGCGAAGCACAGAACAGAGTGAAGTACGAATTATTACAGAACCCATATTTTGAAAATTCAGGCCAGATGAGTCCCGTGAAATTTTTCGAATTAATGGCAAAGAAAAATCAACGCTTAGATGTACCATACAGTGACGGAGAGTTGATTAAATTATGCGCGATGAAGCTACCATTGAAATACCAGCAATCATTAGTAGGTTGCGGAGGCAATGACGTCGAAGCATTTAAAGGTATTCTAAGGGAACTAGAGTTCATATTTTCGAAAGATGACGCAAGAAAAAGACGAAGCGTACGTGAAAACGAAAGCAAAAAGCAGTGGAATCCACAAGACACAGTACGAATAAACAATAATTACGAACCATGTGATAACTTCGCACCAAGAAACGACAATAGATTTCAACAAAGAACCGGTTATGGATTTAGAAGAGAATATGGCAATAACTATAATTCACCCAGGAACGGCAACAACTATTACAGAGGGAATAACGACAACCGGAATGGGTACTGGAGAACCAATAGACCGACAAATTATCAATAAAGAAACCAGTATCAACAAGCTGAACAAGAATGGAGAATACAGATAGAAGAGGTGGAGGTAAGACCACCAAACCCCGATAAACGTTCGAATTGACAGCTAAGCGCCCATGCCAAAGAGAATGACTCACCGACCCAGGACAATTGCAGCACCTTGAACAGAGAAGTAAAAATCTTATCACGAGAAGAGAAGAAGGAAGAAACAAATCCCCAGGGACCAGATGAAAACGAAGACAAGAAAATAACAGTATAGTGTTGGGACGAAATTAATTAGGAGAATACTGACAAGGAAGATGAATTACCAGAGGCATGCACAACGAATGTTAGAGGAAAGGACGAAGTAATGAGTATTGCAGAGCTATTTGAGATGGAAACCAGGGAAAGCGAATTCAATGAGGATAATGCGCAGTTGACAGAAGTTGAAAATAAGTTACGAGGATGAGGAAAAAGTAGAGGATGTTGAAGAAAGCGTAAATGAAGGAAGAAATAAGGAAGAGGAAATAAAAGAGAGAGAAGTAGCAGTCGAAGCTTATCCTACAGAAATTTCGAATTCACAAGGGAAATTCCTAAAAAGACTCATGTATGATTCAGTTGAGGATTCGTTGATGCAAAAAGAAGAAGAACAGAACCAACCCTTTCAAATCCAACCAATTGTGAAGGCCATGGTAAAGCATATCCCAGTCAATATTGTAATTGATAGCGGAAGTGCACTGACTTCGATCTCAGAAAATTTATTCATGCAGTGTAATGCCAATGAGGAATTGCCAGTTCTGAAAACATGTAAGAGGTCCTGTTAGAAACAATGATGCGGAAGTTACGAGGCAAACGAGGTTAACTCTTTCGTGCTGAAGTCAAAAGATCGAAGCCAACTTTGTGATTATACCTAAACTAACTGTAGATTTGATTATCGGTGCAGATTTTTTAAATGAGAGACGAGCGATAATAGATATGGGGAAAGGTAGCGTAACATTCGGGAATGTCACACTTTTCTTTGAGCAAAAGCTAAAATTAGAAGAAATACTAGTTATAAACAAACAATTAAGAATGACGTGAGATAAAGAGGATGAAGAATGGTATACACGAAAGGGGGAATCGCCTCAACTCATGTTAGAAATTCATAAAGAAATCGACGAAAAATTGCAACAAGTTCAAGGGACTTCAGAACACAGTAAAAGCGAATTAGAGGGTCTTTTACGAGATAAAGGAGATGTATTTTTACCTAAGACTGGCAGTATTAAACACTTTTAGTACAAGTTTGAAGATTAATTTTATTACTGGTAAATAATCAGCACAATATTTCAAGATTATGTTGAAGATAAGATCGTCAGGAGAAAGAAGAATGAAGAGAGAGGAAGGTGGCAAAAAGAAAGTAGTTTCAATGAAAAAAACACAAAAATAACACCAATAGTACAATAGATTAAGGTGAAGGGATAAAGCATAGATAGTCTAACAGCATGAAATACTAAAATGCTATATGCCACGACACTACACAAAAAATAAAAAATAAACGAATTCGTGGATTCTTGTAGAAGTTAAGACTCAAAATACCTTAGAATTGTAACATGGAAAGGGCGCCGAAATTTGTAAAGCTTTTTAAGAAGGCGTAAAACAATGTAGGTACTAGACATATGTTAGACGATTATAAGTAAAACTTTTTGTAAGAACCATTGTAAAAACTCCAACATAGACCAGATGCAACGACCCACAAGTTGCAACACGAGAAGTATCAAGAAAGGAAAGTATGTAATTAGCAAGACACGATTCCTACAAGGCAGAAGCGTCGAGAGAAGGGAAAGGACAGCGAGACCAACAGAGGGTAGCTGAAGAGGGCAGTAAATCTGCTGAACCACAGGGTGGCAGAACCCTGCGGGGACAGAACACGAAACCACAGAGTGGCAGAACACGGAAGGGACCGTTGCAGGGACTGACAGGCAAACACCGGACTTTCACCGCTCGTAAACCCCAGGATGCCCCGACTCAGCGGAGCGAGCAAAAAACGACCCGACAAGAAGACCGTTTGGGCAAGCATCCACTGGAAAAAAAAGTGTCAAAGTCACAATACTGCTATTAAACAGCACGCTGATGCACGAAACTGAAGAAAACTTCCACAAAGTAAAAATGACACATCCAAACAATTTATCAAACTGTTACTAAGAGGAGAACTTCAAAGCTACTAGTTATCAATAAATATTTCCATATCCTGCCCAGAGAAGAACCAAGAAGCAAGTAAGAAGCAGAGAAAAAGCAGGAAGAACAGAAGTTGAAGATTCACAAGATTGAGACAAAGAACAAACAGACACCACGCAGAATGTTAGATAACTGCCTCGTAACGTAAGAAGAACGGTAAGGAATGTAAACAAATAGAATTTGTAAAGTGACAGCTAATTTTTAAATTCATAATGGGTGAGCATAACTTGAATTGCTATCCTCCAAATTACGAAAGATATTTTCAGTGCTTGCACAACTAAATTGGATTCACTTTTCAAGTTACGCTAACTCTGCTGATAGGTGCGAACTATTGGCTCCTTCTACTGCCGTCGTAGTCGAGAGCAAACCATTGCCGGCGAATGTTCGGTGTCCTGGTCTTATAGGTAAAGTACGTAGGACTCTGAAACATAACAAAGCTGAGCGGAAAATACGAAGTTCGCCTTATTAGGCTTGAGTACCTCTCCCCCTCCTCCCCCACGTGATGGCGTTGACACTTGTCAAAAGGGCGAGGAGAGTACTGGAATTTATAGACAAAAGGATTTTCTTCATATCTTTGTGTTTCGATCAGTACTTGTCGTTATACAATTTCTGAAAGATACTCTGTAACATTTGTTTCTTTTGATGGGTGAATTTACAACTCCAAACAAACAACAGGAGTGTATTGGGTCTGTTCCAGTGTACTGTCTTACGTTAGTACTGTACACTAATTTCTACTGCCCCAATAACGATGTATCTTGGGAGTAATTGAAAGAAAAATTAGTGCTAGCGGCGCAGATATCCGCACAAATCCGCTAGTGAAGAATTAATTGTGTCTCTCATCGATGAAATTAGCAGTCTACGAAAAGTGACGCTGAAACAGATTAAGCTTAATTCAGTTCACCTGCAGTCACAGGTCTAAGAAGTACGCTCCACTCCAGCTGTAACAGAAGACGAAGTAACAGCGCAAGTAAAAAATACGACATTTCTCATATCTGATTTGATCACATACAATACCTCGTAAGGGCATCATTTCTTTTATTCGTTTGTTTTTCTACATAAATATTAGTTAAATTCATTCCCCTTCTTTTTCGGGTGAAAAGGAATTATTGTTGTCGATTGTCTTGTAAAGTGTATAACAATAAGTGGCAGATACTATGGAAATATTCTGGGCATAATGCATGAGCAACAAAGGAGAAGTTTGGAGTGAAAAGAATAAAACCACTTTTCTTCAGATCATTACATCTATACTCAGAGGTACTTTGCCTCTGAGAAATTCTAGCCTTTTGAAGGAAGACTTGTTGCAACATATAATATTTATACCATTCACCACATCAAGCACCATCTTATTCCATTCTGTACCCATAACTGTAGATAAATGCGAACGGGAGTTTCCACTTCAATAAAAATGTTATGGATTTCGTGCACTGGTATTTTTCAGACGTCCAAAATCGATATTTAGAGATTGACTCAACTCACTGAGATAAAATGCATTGATCCAAAAGAGGACTACGTTGAATAACGTCTATTTTTGACCGACAAGGGCGAGAACTTCTCACCTGACTTGTAGGTTGGGAGCCATACAACAATTCCTGTTGATGAAAGGCCAGATTCTACATGCAGGGCTTCTCTTTCTCTAAACAGCGGTTCTCTCCCTATTCGTTTTCAGCAGTTGCCTTTTGTTTCACATGTCGTCGTCATATTGTAAAAGATTCATAAGGCACGTCTGTTCATTCCACTGTGGGTCACGAACGAGCACCACATTTATAATCGCCCATGGAGTGAAACGTTGGACTGTTCACATCTGCGCCAGAACAGGCAGATAACAGAGGTAGATCGACTTATCGGAAGGCAGGTTATTATTATTTGTATGAAAAATTTTATTCGCCTTTTGCCAAACAAAGCGTCTCGGTTTTCGCTATGAGTCCATGACAAGCGAAGCGGGCCAAATACTATGTAATGCCGCTGTATAGGACAGAAAATCGTTATAGGCTTGGCGAACACTATTAGCACTTGCGCACAGAATTTATTTACCTCTAAATTTATTTATTATTTCTTAGAAGGCTTCTCGACCATAGCAATCATTAGATACAAAAATAAAAAGAACGGCTGATAAATTTATTTCGTCTGAAACGGTAAAGAACTTTACATTGATGGCTTGGCCGATATGCGTCGTAAAGGATAACAAATATTATACATTGTTATTCAGAAAAATTCTGTGTGTTTGGCGCCAATCACTGTAATGCGATGTGACCAAATTGTTGTTTCGAAGAGCAAATGTTTAGTTTGGTCAATCAGCACAAGACGGTGAAACCAAAGGTTTCCAAACACATTCTTAAAAATGAAATATACGTGTGACTGAATGTAGATTATTACCACAGCATCTGTTTTATTCAACAGTCATGGTGCAGGGAACAATCACGAATAGATTAAAGTGGGACGCTCGTTGCACACTGTACCTTCCTCTCACGAAATGTTATTGTTTTATTAGTGAGGCGTGGTGTTGCCTCTCATTCAGCAGTTATGTGCCTGGATGCAGGTTGTTTTGGATCTCAGATGTAGTGCACATTGTGTTACTTGTGTGTTCATAGTGTTTTGTTCAACACCAATATTGTCACAGTTTCGGTGAGTGGTGCAGTGTTGAATTTGTGTGCTGTGTTAGTTCTAGATCCCATTGGTAGTTCAAACTGTGATTGCAATATTCGGTCCATCAGATGATGAGACAGTATTGCCTGCCATCTGTGTGGAAACAGAGCAACGAAGTCCGTAACATGGACGGAGTACTTTCCACGTGAACTGGCTGGAACTGTGCTGACAGAAACAGGTTGAAGGCTCGGGCAGAACTGGTCACTGGCACGGTGAAAACGAGCAGGGAGTGAGGGCGCCGCCGCGGGCAGGGGATTAGTCGTCCTTTCTGGTGCGCCGCGCAGCCGCCGTCTGTCTGTCGCCCGAGGCGGGAGCGAGCAGTCCTCGCGTTCGAGAGGCCGCCAAATGAACCCGCATTGTCCGCAGTTTACCGGCTCCGCCTCTCGCGCGACTTGGCGGTCGAACGTCCTCCGAATAGCAAGTTGGCGGCTCGTGGGGTGGGCGGGGGCAGCCGCGAAAACCTGGGGGGCATGAGGCAGCGCCGCTCCCGGAGAACGACGGCTTCTGTGGGGGCCACCGAGGCGCTGTGGGAGGCTGAGTCACACTGCGTGGACAACACGTCTTAACAACGAATTTAGCACTCTGTTGGTATTCAGTAACGTTAATATCTACTGTAGGGTTACTACCTTATTTTTTGATATTCAGTGAAAGCGTTGCTCTATGTTTAGTCTATGCGTCATTCCTGAAAACTGCGCACTGGATTTTATTTGGACAGAAGACTTTAATAGTCGTTATGTGTAATATTTCTGGCTTATTCAGCCATCATATTAGGCTCCAGGAAGCTATTCCCAGGGCAGTGGAGATGCAAGAAGCATAGAGATGACGCAATGTGGGATGAGGTACCGGTGACAGATGTTAGATTCGGTACCATGATGCTGCTGCTCTGTGATTGGCTGCTGTGTTCGGCGGTAGGGCGCCAAAACGTTAAACTTCAGTTAATATTATTAATTAAACCTGTCATTTTTTAAATAAACATCTCTCAACTGAAAGCTATTAATAAGTCATTTCAAAAGTATTAAAATCAAAGTATTACTAAAACAAAAGACTGACGATATTACTGCCGATGCACTTCGGTAGCGTTCGGCTCCCATGGGAAGTGTCTCGGGCAGTCCGGCTCTCCAGTTCTGACCGTTCCAGTAGACAGAAATGTTGTCTGTTGTAGCAGTATTTGTTTCATGCCATATTTACTACAGTTCCGACCGTCGTTAGGTACAGACATGTTGTTTGTAATGGTAGTATTTGATTCATGTAATTTTATTCTTCACTTCTGACGGTTCCAGTAGACAGATATTTTGTCTGTGGCAGGATATATTTCATGTTACTTTAGCCAGATATAATGACTGTGGAAAGATATGATCAATACGTTATGATCAAGAATATTTTCTCGTGTCTATATCAATAAAAACGCGAGTGGCATCCCAAATGAGTTATAGTTTATTCGTAGCAGCAGTTCCTTGCGAAGTTAATTTCAGCCTCAAGAAAAAGAATCAACGACCTGCGTGCTGTTTTCTGCGCTGGGGACATCATCATCATGAAGACAACAGGTTAGTGAAGTGTATAAGAGCTTTTGTATTCCACACAGGGCAGTGGAAACAACTAGGCACATCACGTGTACTGCATGCACAGTACAAATGTGCTCAATGACACGTTACATGCAGTAATGCAGAGGAGGTAAAGAAGGATGAAAGTATTAACACTATCTCACTCTTATTCCTTTTTCTTGCCGTATACGTTACGCCACAAAGATTCTGAGTACAAGCAGTGTGATCTTTGGTTATTGTTAGCATATTCGTTGCCAACAGCATTCAGTGAAAATTGAGGGAGCCAGATGTTAGTTACGTGGCTGAGCGGTCTGGAAATAACTACCATAAAACAGAGATGCAAATGCAGAGGATTTTGCTTTTTGGAAATGTGTTTTAGTAAAGACTGATTTGAGAAGTGTGAAGATTTTTAGGTAATGTTGTCGCCACACTGCTTTCTCGCGCGTAATTTATCATAAGTTAGAGAAACATAAATACTTAGTAATTTCCTCTTTATTGGTTAGGATCAGTTAGTTTGATTGTCGAGACGGGGTTAAGAACAGTTTTGTGTTCACTTAGCTTAGAGCTGTAGATATACCACTCCTTTACCACTATACTATCTAATTTCATGGAAGCGTCACACCTTTTTAGTAAGAAGTTATTTTTGTAAATATGATTGTAAATGATAAGGAATAAAATTCACAGTACACTCTGAAGCACCAGAGAAACTGATATAGGCACGGGTACTCGAATACAGAGATATTTAAACAGGCAGAATACGGTGCTGTGGTCAGCAACTTCTATGTAACACAACAAATTTGTGGCGCAGTTGTTAGATCGATTACTGCTGCTACAATGGCAGGTTATAAAGATTTAATTGAGTTTGAACGTAGTGTTATAGTCGGCACACGAGCGATGGGACAGCATCTCCGAGGCAGCGATGAAGCGGGGATTTTCCCGTACGAGCATTTCACGACTGTACTGTGAATATCAGGAATCTGGTAAGACATCCAATCTCCGACATCGCTGGGGCTGGAAAAATATCCTGCAGAACGGGACCAACGACGACTGAAGAGAATCATTCAACGTAACAGAAGTGCAAATTGTTACAGATTTCAATGCTGGGCCAGTGTCAGCGCGCGGACCATTCAACGAAACATCATCGATATGGGCTATCGGAGCCGAAGGCCCACTCGTGTATCCTTGATGACTGCACAACATAAAGCTTTACACCTCGCCTGGGCCCATTAACACCGACATTGGACTGTTGGTGACTGCAATCATGTTGTCTGGTCGGACAAGTCTTGTTTCAAATTGTATCGAGTGGATGGGCGTGTACGGGTATGGAGACAACCTCATGAATACATGGATCCTGCATGTCAGCAGGGGCCTGTTCAAGCTGACGGAGACTCTGTAATGGTGTGGGGCGTGTGCTGTTGGAGTGATTTGGGACCCCTGACACGTCTAGATACGAATCTGACAGGTGACAGGTTCGTAAGCATCCTGTCTGATCACTTACATCCATTCATGTCCATTGTGCTTTCCGACGGACTTGAGAAATTCCAGCAGGACAATGTGGTACCCCACTCGTCCAGAATTGCTACAGGGTGGCTCCAGGAACACTCTTCTAAGTTTAAACACTTCCACTGACCGCCAAACTCCCCAGACATGAACATTATCGGGCATATCTGAGATGTCTTGCAACGAGGTTTTCTCCACATCCTACTCCCCCCCCCCCCCCCCCCCCAGTTTCTTACAGATTTATGGACAGCCCTGCAGGGTTCATGATGTCATTTCCCTCCAGCACTACTTCAGACTTTAGCTCTTCAGTGTAGTTTTGAATACTACACTCTTTTCAATCACTTAATAAGTCGAGTTTCTTCCACCATCACTTCATGCAAATTTTGTTTCATAAGTGAGTGCCGCCGCTTTGCATTGAACAGAACACAGTCATCGAAAGTAAGGCAAGATGTGCTTGGCACAGCTTCTTTTCCTTGCACTGCACTGGGCAAGGGGTCTTTTCTTTAGGTGGTTTGCTGCTGCGCTGTATTTTAATATTCACCACTTTCGAGCAGTACCGAGTTCCGTTGCTACAAGATAAGTCATGAAACCTTTGTTAGGAACAGTCTAATATCAGGCAGGACACAGTAAAATCATTCAGAGTCATGAGCTGCATTTCAAAATTATTGGCAGTGTCAAATTAGATCAAGTTTAGTTCAGACTTCATTTCTTTGTCAGATAGTCGTATTCTTGCAGTTGAGTGTTACATTAGCGTGTGCATCATTCAACGCAACGAATTGTGTTTAGTTAATTTGCGTACGTGAAGTTATAAGGTTTTTCTATAAATGCATTTTGGACATTTATTCTTACAAAATTCGATTTCTTATCTTCTGTAGAATTTTTATCCTGTTAGTGTTGTGTACTGAAATTTTACTGTGGCGTCACGCGCTGTAGCACTATTCACTGCACTACGCAATACAGAATTTCACAGGACAGCTTATTTATTGTTGATAAATGTTAATTGTAATACAGTTATACATTTTCACTTTGATTTGGCAACTCTTATCAGACAGCACCCCATCTGAACTGTTCAGGTTAACATTCAATACAAACATACATGAAAATTAAGAGTAGGGAACCAGTTTAGTATACAAGAACAACACACTGAAGGCCAACATAAAAATAGTAGTTACACCATTTAGACATAATGTAGTGGTAATTGATGACTGATATGGGCTGCAGCTGTTTCAAAGACTACTGATCAATGAAAATAGAATCCAAGGAAGTCACGTGCCGTGTAAGTACATCGAAAACATCTGATTGTTTCTGTCGCCTAATGGGTATCGTTAAGCTTGTTTAATGCTGTCACAGAAGACTTAGTTCAAAAGAATCGTCTTTAAAATATATACGGGGTGTTACAAAAGATATCAACTAACTTCGGGTGGTTGTAGAGGAAGTCTTGAGGAGTATACAGAGGTCGGGAACACGTTTTCGGAAACGCCACCCAACGTTGCTACAGAGTGTCACTGTTGCAGATACTTGCGCCTCCAGCTAGATCTCCCCTTCGGCAGCGAACGTGACTTTGTACACTGACTGACCACATGGGGGCCGGATCGAAATTAGACCTGGAAACTTTCTGGGCTTTACAAGGCGCCGAACACGTCCACGCATGTCACAACGAAACTGTAGAGATAGCTAAAAGCAGTGGCGACAGAGGGCAAGACTAACATACACTGTAGAAACACAGCGCTTCTTCATAGTTTGTCTCCTGCTTTTGCATCACACCACTGAGAATTTCAGTTAGTCCGAGCAGTGCAATATCCATTTCGGTCACAGTGAGAGGAGAGGAAATGGGTACATATCTTTACGCGTCTACGGGCAAAGGTACCACACGATTCCACGTTTGCACCTACTCATTAACGTATAGGTAAACAGGTTGTTTCAAAGTACGTCAAAAGAGCGTAGGTCGTGTGAGAATCTCACGCACGCTACTACTTGATGAGGGAACATTAAAGAGATTCGACGCAGATCCATCCACACCCGCAAAGAAATCACGTTGCGGTTGTAGGGTCATGCATGAGGAGGGAAGGTATCCTTTCCGTTTTCAGGAGGCACAGCAGCTGACGGTCCATGTTTGGAGTTCGAACAGTGGTTTTTGCAGCTTTGCGCTGTACGCCATATTACACTGCGTATATGTTATTCACGGACGAGGTGTCCTTCAACCGTGAGGCTGTGTTCAACGGTCACGATTATTACATTTGGGCGGAAGAGGAACCTCACGCCACACACGAAAGAGGTCGCTAAGGGAAGTATACCATAAATGTATGGACTGGAATGGTACACGATTGCTTTATTGGCCCCTACATGCGTCCTCCTCGACTTACAGACAATAGCTATGCAACGTCCATTAGAGAAGTGCTGCCGAAATTACTGGAGGAGGTGCTACTTGCAGTCCGTCGCACTGTGCGGTTCTAGCACGCTAGGACACCCTCACACTTCGGCTTAGCTGCCAGGACTCAAATATTTGGAGATCGATGGGTTGATCAAAGTGACCGTGGAACTTGGCCGCCTCGGTTGCCTTACCTCAAAAAATGGTTCAAATGGCTCTGAGCACTATGGGACTTAACATATGAGGTCATCAGTCCCCTAGAACTTAGAACTACTTAAACCTAACTAACCTAAGGACGACACACGCATCCATGCCAGAGGCAGGACTGGAACCTGCGACCGTAGCGGTCGCGTGGTTCCAGACTGAAGTGCCTAGACCCGCTTAGCCACTGCGGCAGGCCCGCCTGACCTCAACCCTCAATAAATTTCCTTTGAGGTCATCTGAAAAATGTGGTGTGTGAAACTACAGTGGAGTCAGCGGAAGACTTAATTGCAAGGATACATGCAGCATGTGAAGATGTTCGTGTGATATCCGGTATATTTGAGCGAGTGCGTCAGGCAATCACACGCAGGCGTCAGGCATACTGCAATACTGGAGGCAGGGGTTTTGGACACCTTCTCTAATTTTATTTAATTTCTTGTAACAATGGAGCAAATAGTAATTTCAATACTTGAAACTTGTTTTCTGTTATCTGCCGCAGTGAAGACTCATAAATTTCTTTGTCTTGCCTTTGCATTGATATTTAATATCCTTTAACTCAAATGAAATCGCAGAATGCTCAAAAACTCTCAACTGATTGCTACAAATGTCAGCGGAGTAGAAGGCGGAAGCTGCCTCATAGGAAGAAGTTAGCCTCTGTAATTTCGACGCTGTCGGTTTCTTTCTGTTACACACTATGTACCAAAACACATTGGAGATTTTAGACGGTTCCATGATAGAGAAAAAAAACAGTGGATAGAAACGAGTGTCCGACACCGTCACCCACCGAGGCAACAGAGCATTGCATTCATAGGAAACAAGGCCCGTCTACGCAGCGACTGGCTCCATCCACTGGCGATCGTGGCATTCTACATCTACATCTACGTGATTGCTCTGCTATTTACAATAAAGTGCCTGGCAGGGGGTTCAATGAACCACCTTCAAGCTGTCTCTCTACCGTTCTCTCAAACAGAACGCGGGGAAAACGAGCACTTAAATTTTTCTGTTCGAGCCCTGATTTCTCTTATTTTCCCGTGATGATCATTTCTCCCTATGTAGGTGGGTGCCAGCAGAATGTTTTCGCAATCGGAGGAGAAAACTGGTGATTGAAATTTCATGAGAAGATCCCGTGACAACGAAAAACGCCGTCGTTTTAATGGTTGCCACTCCAATTCAGTCGCGATCACTGAATAACAAACAACCCAAGTCATAACAACATAACGGATATCCCTTCCGTTTCGCACACGTAATGGCAGACCCTCATGAGAGAACATTTGGAGAAAAATGGAATGGTCGTCCAGGAAACGCTTCTATACTTTTGTCACTGGCGGAAATTAAAACAAGAGGTATATTAGGAAACACCGACAACTCCCGAAAGCATGAAATACCTGATAACACGGGCCTGTGCTGCTCAGGTGGAACTGAACGCGCAGTATTTTTTTTCAAGAACCGCTTGCGTGGCAATGGTCAATGTCAACATTTGGAGAATTTAGTGCGACACCTAAATTCTCTCCAAGTTACCGTACGGTGCGTGGCGGATGGTACGTTGGACGACTGCCAGTCATTTCCCTTTCCGTTCCAATCGCAATTTTTTCTGTTGTTCCAGCAACACGAGTAGCTGGCACTGTCGAATTATGTACTTGTGCACGGCAGATGCTTAGGATATAATTTCTTCTTCTTTCTTAGCGTTAGTACGCTGTGACACATAGTCAGACCATTATTATGAATTTTACTTCTGTAGCCAGGTAATATTCATATTGCCACATCGTCAAAATCGTATTGTTGCTGATATCTGCATATACCCGGTGATCAAAAAGTCAGTATAAATGTCAAAACTGGATAAATCATGGAATAATATAGAAAGAGAGGAACAAATTGACACACATGCTTGGAATGACATGAGGTTTTATTAGAACCAAAAAAATACGAAAGTTCAAAAAATGTCCGACAGATGGCGCTTTATCTGATCACAATAGCAAAAGTTAGCATAACAAAGTAAGACAAAGCAAAGATGATGTTCTTTACAGGAAATGCTCAAAATGTCCACCATCATTCCTCAACAATAGCTGTAGTCGAGGGATAATGTTGTGAACAGCACTGTAAAGCATGTCCGGAGTTATGGTGAGGCATTGGCGCCGGATGTTGTCTTTCAGCATCCCAAGAGATGTCGGTCGATCACGATACGCTTGCGAGTTCAGCTAACCCCAAAGCCAATAATCGCACGGACTGAGGTCTGGGGACCTGGGAGGCCAAGCATAATGAAAGTGGCGGCTGAGCACACGACCATCACCAAACGACGCGCGCAAGAGATGTTTCACGCGTCCAGCAGTATGGGGTGGAGCGCCATCCTGCATAAACATCGTACGTTCCACCAGGTGACTATCAGCCAGGCTGGGAATGATGCGATTCTGTAGTATACCGGCGTACCTCTCACCCGTCACGGTAGCAGTTACAAAACCAGAATCACCCATTTCCTCGAAGAAAAAAAGGCCCGATAACGGTAGACGCGGTAAATCCAACGCATACCATGACTTTCTGGTCGTGCAATGGAGTTTCCACTACAGTTCTAGGATTTTCGGTAGCCCAACTTCTGCAGTTGTGGGCGTTGACAGACCCTCAGAGAGTGAAATGAGCTTCGTCGGTCCACAACACGTTACTCAACAAATCGTCATCTTCCGCCATCTTTTGAAACGCCCACATCGCAAATGCCCTCCGCTTCACTAAATCTCCAGGTAACAGTTCATGATGCCGATGGATTTTGTACGGATAGCATCGGTGGGTACGCCTATGTGCCAACCAAACAGAAGTGTATGGAATGCCGATGCGACGTGCGACTGCACGAGCGCTGACTTCCCCGTGCGTAGACGAACCCGCTACAGTCTCCATTTCTTCCTGAACTGTGTCAGCAGCATTACGCCTTGTGTTCGGTCGGCCACTACGGGGTCTATCGTCTAAACAACCCGTAGCTTCGAACTTCGAAATCATTCTCGACACAGCTGCATTTGTCAAAGGACCTTTACCCGTTCGAATCCCCTTCCTATGGCGATAGGATCGTAACGCTGAACTAACACATTCCCCATTCTGATAATTCAGCTTCACTAAAAGCGCCTTTTCAGGTAACGTCAACATGCTGCGACTGCTGGAGCATCTGATTATCTCTCTCATTACAGCTCCTTTTATACACGATTGTCATTCGCAGTCACTGACGTTTAGCTGTTCAGCGCCATCTGTTGGACATTTTGTGAACATTTTTTTATCTCATGAAACCACATGTCATTCCAAGCATGTGTGCCAATTTGTGCCTCTCTATCTACATTATATACATTATTGCGTGATTTATTCAGTTTTCAAATTTATACTGACTTTTTGATCACCCGGTATGTTGAAAAATATATGCTCTGTGTCCGTCCAAATGTTTGTTAGACCATTCTGTAAAAAGTTGTAGTAAATCGGTCAAGAACTTTTACTTTTCGAGGTTTTTGGTAACAACGTTACACAGCTAGTAGGACAGATGGACAATACAGACATGATGTTGTCCTAAGCGCGGACTGTTACTGAGGTGACGTAACGGAATTTCCTCTGTTATCATTGTCTTGTATCCACCTCAACTATATTTTTCTAGCGATCTTTCCCCGTTTTAATCCTTCGTCCTATCTATGCCCAGATTTCCACTTCTGGTACATTACGATTAACTCTGTATACCACATCGGCATTTGTGTGATAGACGCCGGGCCCGAGGACGAACGGATCATCAAACACTGCCGTAACGCACCGCACGGCGCGGCAGCGAGCCGCAGCAGCAAACGCACCACAGGGATCTACCCCCGGCCACCTGCTTTGTTATCTACACGGCACACAATTGACAAATGTGCCAGAGAGGCGAAGTGGGGCTGTGTATATGCAGAAAGCACCCAGTGCTGTTGGCTATCAACCTCGGCAGAAGGCTAATATTGCACCAGCTAGCAAAGCGAGGTTCCGCACTGTTATGTAGCACTTTGCCGAGAGGCGCATAATTGCGATTGTCTGGACAAGAATAATGAAGACGAGTTTACTGTCTGACAGTCAGTGTACCTTTCAGGATTCCTTTGTAAAAAACATGTTTAACGTGAGCTCACTGACTTTTAATCCAAATTTCAATGTAAGGAACACAATAAATTAGTAATAAACCATTTTTCAATGCATGCCAGATGCAGCTTTATAGAATATTAGAATGTTAGCTGAGTATGTATTTTCTCCAGTCTTCTATTAGTCAGTCCACCCCCTGACACGCCAAGTTGCCTGGGTTCGATTCCCAGCTGGGTCGGAGATTTTCTCTGCTCAGGGACTAGGTGTTGTGTCGTCCTCATTATCAGTGGAAGGCAACAAGGCAACGGGAAGCCACCACTGGAATCACTTTCCTAGACGCTCATGCGGTGGACCTCTCTGATGAGGCTTTCCCCATGTCAAGACCTGCAGTAAGGCAGAACACAGAGTTTAGTTTCTATTAGGCCATCTCCTCCTTCTCTCTCTCTGTCCATCTCTTCCTTCACCCCTGTCTCTGTCCATTACTTCACTCCTTCTCTCTCCACACCCACTCTCTATCCATCTCCTCCCGCTCCTCTCTCTGTCCATCTTCTTCTCGCCCCCTCCCTTCTGTGTCAATTTCCTCATCCCCCCCCCCTGTCCATCGGCTCCTTTCCCCTCTGTCCCTGTCCAACTGCTGTCTTTGTCCGTCTCTTCCTACCACACTCTCTGTCCGTCCCCTCTTTCCCCTCTCTTTGTCTATCTCCTCCTTCAGCCCCCTCTCTGTTCATTTCCTCCCTTTCCTTCATCTGCGCATCTGCTCTCTTCTCACACCACCGATTTCCCCCTCTCTCTGTCCATACCCTCCTACCTCTATCTCTGCTCACTTCCTCCTTCCCCTTGTTCATCTCCTCCTCCTCCTACCTGTTCCCATCTCCTACTTCCTCCCACTATATGTCCAACTCCTCCTCCCCCTTCTCTCGCTACCATGTTATGCTCACTCTATATCGTGACTAATATGTGTACCAAATTTGGTTGAAATAATTCCAGGTGTTTAGAATGAGCTTTTCACCGATTTATTTACCAGCGTTCACACACTTCAGATACTTTTCACATATATTAAACATATTTCACCTGTATCTCTAGCTAATTTCGCCCTGCAGTTTCATTTTCACTCAGCTGTATGTTTATGACATCGTATTTTCTGAACTATCTGTTGTATAATCATATAATTTTTCTGGGGCATGCTGTGGTGTACGTGGCTACTGTCTGTGAAATGTGTTCTGAATAGAGTTAGTAGTAAAGAAGTAATAAACTAAAACGTCATACATGACTCCACAATTTTCCACTCATTTCACCACTTGACATCATATCTCCTAAACCACGTGTCCTAGAATGACATATTATTGTAGATACGTTCAGCAACATATGTGGATACTGTCTGCGAAAGGTGTTGGCAATAGAGTTAACAGTAAAGCAGTAATAAAGTAAAACATTATGCATGAGGGGGCTGTTTTCACACACCTCAGAATTTGACGACATATATCCTGAACTATGTGTTGTACAATGATATATCATTGTAAGTACAGTCAGCGACCTATGTGAACACGGTCTGCAGAAGAATCGAGAATACAGGTAGTAAATTAAAAAGTCATGTTCATACGCCAGTTTTAGTGAATGAACATCAAAAATGTTGTAAGTAATAAGCTTTTTCATCATTTCATGGGGGTCGTCAGCAACAAAAAGTTTCGTAAATGTTTGAAGTCATGTGTTAGGTCTGTTTCAAGTGTCTAAGTGCTCCCATTCTCAAATGGTGATATTGGGCAGTGACTCGCTGACGAGTATAATTGTCTTCTTCGAAACTGTTCCTATGGGATCTTAAGTAACTGTAGAGGCAAATCCTGGAGTTGCAGATTTTTCCAGATTGTTGCCACGTATTTGTTCTGATAAGGACTGACTGCGTAGCGTTGCTTGTATTCAGGAGTTGCCGTTGTTTCCTAACACTGTGTTCGTTGGTTTCTGTTTTCCACCTCAGTTGCTCGAAGCGCTGAGTACCTTCCCAAACACTGCATATTGGAGAGTTAAATGCTTTAGTTTCCCAGCTATCAGTTTCAATCTGATATCTTTTCATGTCGTTCGTGAACCTTTGATTCGTTTCTTTGGTCTCCCTAGTTTTCTTTGACCGTCCTTGTTTTGGTAGACGAGATTCAGGAATACGGGCAATGTGGCTCCTTCGACGGAGTTGATGCCTGATGATCGTTGCATCAAGGCTAGCAGTGTTTGCTTCTTCCAGAACACTGATGTTGGGGCGTCGATATTGCCATTTTACCCTTAGGACCCTTCTCAGGCAGGGATGATGCTACTTTTCCAGGTATCATATGTGCCTTTTGTAAGTTCTTCATCCTTTGCACCCATATGCGAGAGATGGTATCACAATAGCCTGGTATACATAGAGCTAGGCTCTTAACGCTGAGGTTAAGGTTAACAAAGACGACCAAAAGCTGTACTGGCACATTTGAGGCGATGTTGTGTTTCAGCATCAATATTTGGATTTCCTGAAAGGTGACTATCAAGTACGATAACTGTTCTATGTTCTACAGGACTTTGCCTTGGACTGTGGTTCTTGGGAGTATGGCGATACAGTTGGGTGCAGGTTGGTGTAGGATCTACGTCTTCAGGGTGTTAAGGCTTAGACCAGTGCTCGTGTATGCTTCATCAAGTACATTTAGGATAGCTCGTAGATCTTTTTCTGAGTTGGCAGGAACGATATTATCATCTGCATATTGAAGTTCAATGATGATTATAGTGGATACTTTAGTCTTGGCCCGTAATCTACTGTGACTGAATAGACCATCACCAGTCCTATATTTTATTTCTATCCCTTTGCCAGGTTGCCGTCGACAAGATGAAGTAGAGTTCCAACAAATATTGATAACAACATGAGAGATACCACGAAATATTGCTTCACATCCGCTATGATTTCGAAATTCTCTCCAGGCCTGTTGTTGGCAAGAACCATGCCATTCATGTTATCGTTCAGTAGTCTAAGAATGTTAATGTACTTCACAGTATAGCCTATTTTAGGTAAGATCTTCCACAATGAATCTCTGTTGGGTGAGTCGAAAGCCTTGACAAAATCTATGAATGCCATGTACACATGTCCTGCATTTCACTGGCACTAAAAGTCATATCTGTAATACTGCGATTAGGTCGAATTCCACACTGTATTTGAGGTAAACAGACTTCAGCGAGAGCTATTAGGTGATTGGACAGAATTCGAGCAAGTATTTTTCCAGCAGCAGATAGAAGGAATGTTCCACGATAGTTGCCACAGTCAGTTCTGTCGCCCTTCTTGAAGATGGTAACTTCCAGAGCATCTCTGAAGTCGGGATGAATGGCTTCAGTGCTTTATATTTTGAGAATGAGAATTAGTATGAGAATACTTCCACCTTCCCTGAAAAATGCAGCAGGGATTCAATCTAATCCGGTGGTTTTGTTGTTTTTCACTTGTTTAATAGCTTTCTCAACTTCTTGTAGAGAAGGAGCTTCGCCAAGATGAGTTTTTTTTAGGTTCTTTCGGAATTGTGGGAAGTGTTGTTTCATTGACCTCTGGGTCTTTATTCAAGAGATCTTGGAAATGGTCCTTCCATCGTGTGTTAATGGAGTTGCTGTCCTTCAGAAGGATAGAGTGATCCCTAGATTTAAATGGGTTTAGACCTTGAGTTACTGGGCCATACGTAGTTTTCGTTATACCGAAGAAAGCTTGAGTGATGTTAGTTTCTTCTAGGCGTTGCATTTCTTGAGATATCATCGTCCACCATTTGTTTTTCAGAGCACGTGCTTTCCTCTGTACTTTTGCCTTCGCTTCTTGACGTTCTCTTTTCTTGATGATTGACTTAGGATTCCTCAGTCAAGCCTGATGTGAATTTCTCTTTTTGTTTAGCAGTACCGGAATTTCTTGGTCGTTTTCGCCAAATCAGTGTTGGTGTTTGGTCTTGCAGTATTCAACTGATTATTCAGCAGGTGACATTATTGCAGCCTTCATTGTCACCCATTGTTATTCAGTGCTTTCAGGATTTTATCCAGTAGCCTTTCATCCAATATTTTCTGGAATTTTTCTTTGTTGCTACTATCCTTACGACATTCTGCGTTCATTTTAGATCTTGCAAGTCTTCTCTGTGTCCTACGTTGAAGTGAATGCGAAGGGTTATCACAGGCCGTATCCGTCCAGCAGTCATCAGCACTTGTCAATGCTTTCTTAATAATGATATCGGATTGGTCTCTGGTGCGCAAAATTACATAATTAACCACAAGCCATTGTCTTGAGCGTGGATGTTCCCTAAGGTTTTAAATTTATCCCTCTGCCTGAAGATTGTGTTAGTGATAACTAAATTGTGCTCTGAGCATTTTGTGAGTTGAAGAACTCCATTAGAACTGCACTTCCCTACACTCTCTTTTCCAAGTACTTTGGACCATAATGTTGAGTCTCTACCATCTCGTGGACTGAAGTCTCCCAAGAGACTGACTTCGTCAGTTTGGGCTACTACTGATAGAAGCATTTCCAGTTTGGAGTAGAAGGCTTCTTTTCATCGTCTTCACAAGTGAGGGTTGGGGCGTATGCACTGATAAAATGTCTCTGAGCACTAGGGGACTTCACATCTGAGGTCATCAGTTCCCTAGAACTTAGAACTACTTAAACCTAGGCAGGATTCGAACCTCCGACCGTCGCGGTCGCGCGGTTCCACTCTGAAGCGCCTAGAACCGCTCTGCACTGATAACTGTAAAGCGTTTGTTATTGGTGAGTTTGAGGCGTAGGCTCATGAGTCTTTCACTTATGCCAGAAAGCACTTCATCGAGGTGAGGAACAAATTCATTTGTGACAGCAAAGTCAACAAAATAAATGCAGAGTTCACGAATGTGTTTTTCTTTCTAAAATCAAGTGTAGGCACTTTCTTGTTCTTTGATTTGTCTTTCGCCTGGTCTTCTATGTTCTTCAGAAGACGCCTGTGCGTGATACCGTCAGTGATGGAATGCTGCATCACAACAACAATCACATGTTTATTAACGGGCACAGGACCTGTGCCCAGTGGATAGTAGTTAAGACGACTGGAGACCTTTAACATGCTGCGACCTTCGTTCGCCTTTCCAGTCGCCGGGGAAACTTTGGTTGTCCCTATGCCCCGTCTGCCGTTGAGGACTTTAAGCCCCTACCAGCTCATCCGCCTTCCTAGGAAACTATTGGTACAGCAGATCTAGAATATATCGAGGATTTCCAGTCAGCGTTTACTCCCTTAGCCTTCCATGGTTCCTCCTCATCCCTCAAGACAGTGGCTTCCATCTGTATTAGCCCAAGAAAGATGGGTTGCCTCTTCCGCCAGCTCCGCTGTTCTGAATCCCACTGTCTCCGTGAGGTACTATCAGCTGAGTCAGGTGAATCAAGGTTTTATAATGAAGTGGTACTCCTCCTCCTCCTTCTTTCTGAGTCGGGCTCGGGACCAGCTATGGCGAAGTTACACTCAAATATTGGATCACTGAAGTATGGGTATTGATGCATAGTCGGTTCCACCGCTCCTTCACGGTCATCCCTTTGATAGTTAGGTGGTTCTTACCTCCCCAGCGATTGTTTCCAGACAGTAAATGATATGTGTACCAAGATTTCTTAATATTTGGTCAAGTGGTTTAGAAGGCAATGTGGAACGTACATATATACATACATTTTTACGTGTATGGATATAAATAAGGAAACAGTACGATTATATCACTAACTGCCAACATGATTGAAACTGAGAATATGTCTATCTCTAAAATGTAGTAACAGAGGGATGCTCTACAACGAAACATTCATTAACAGAAAACTGTAAAGGCAAAAATTAAAGAGTACAGTCGATTGATTCAGTGGTAGGCCATTCTACGTCGAAGTGTTGGAAAAAATCTGCAAAATCTCTCAATCAGAAAACTCAGTGTAATGTATTTTATCATAAAGCAAATCAAAAACTACTGTACTTATTACTTGCCGAATTGAATATACAGGGTGTCCCAGCTATCTTGTCCACCCAAAATATCTCTGGAACAATAACAGCTATTGAAAAATGACTTTCACCTGTATCAATGTAGGGCTGGTGCCCATGAATGTAAATATTTGGAAACATTCTAAAACGAAAGCATATGTGTTTTTTAACACAAACTTATGTTTTTTAAATGGACCTCCTATATTTTTTCTTCAGCAATCCATAGTATGACAAAGCACATACACAATGGCGTTGATTGCATCGCAATATTCCGTTTACATGCCGAGATATTAAGACGCGAAGTTGACGCTTGAAACACCCAACATGCGCTGCTAGCGCACGTACTGAGGCTCAGGCGTGAACCCCATGCTGCTCGTAATCGCGATGCGATTGACATGCGTAATCACACTTCCATACTTATCAAGAGGTCCGAAACGAATAATACGGTCGGTCTGCTGCCATCCTGCATTAACGTCGTACATTCCAGCACGTATTTATCCCATAGGTTAGGGGTGATGCGGTTCTGTAACCGCAACGTTAGTCACAAAGTTAACTTCGCTTATGGTTAATGCGTTACTAAAAAGGTAATGCCGTTCAACGTTAAAACTTTACTTTACTGTAGATCTAGCGCAAATGACAGTTAATCATTCACTCGTAATAGTAAAATTCATGTTTTAGTGAAACGAGCAAGTGGAGTAAAAGTTTTACCGTTGTTTAGGTAAAACTGTTTTGATTTGGGAAGTTCAGGTAGGACATAGAAGATGAATGGAAACATGTCTAACCAATTAGTTTTATTATGACATGATTATCAATGATATGTTTATCTAATACGTTAAATGACAAATTGTTGCAAACAAATGTTTCTTAACCTCACTGGGTAAAATGGCCCTTTGTAGAAACTTCCACTGTGATACCAGCACTACATACTAAACATAACGTTCACATCTCATGCTCAAAGTGATGCCCATTGGCTTGCATACACAGGGTCACTCTGCGGATGAAGGATGCCCTACTTCGTGCTACTGTTTCCTCTTTGATGGCTGTACAAGCATCATTAATGTGTTGCTTCATGTCCTTTGGTGTTGTTGGTTCATGTTGGTAAACAGCATCCTTCACTGCTCCCCAAAGAAAATAATCCAGCGGTGTAACGTCCGGAGATCGGGCAGGCCACCTAACTGGGCCCCCTCGTCCAATTCACCTACCAGGGAACTCACGGTTCAGAAGTCGTCGTGCTCGTAAGGCGTTATGTGCAGGGCATCCGTCATGCTGATACCACAGGACCATTCTCCGGTTCAGAGATACGGTGTCCAAGAGAACAGGAAGATTGTGTCGTATAAATCTGGAGTACTGTTGGCCATTTTGGATGCCATTTACAAAGAAAGGTCCGATAATGGTATCTCCAATAATCCCACACCAAACATTAACTTTCCACGGACGTTGATGCTCTACCTGACGGAGCCATTATGGATTGTCTGCGGACCAATAATGCATATTCCTCATATAGACAATTCCTTTGTTGGAGGATGATGCCTCGTCGGTAAAGGGAGCATCTGCAAAAAATTTGGATTAGTCAGAAGTTTTTGCTGAGCCCACCGACAAAATGTTACCCTATTGCGGAAGTCATTTCCATGAAGATCCTGGTGTAAATGAACATGGTAAAGATGAAATTTATGACGTTTAAGAATACGCTATGCACTTGATTTCGACACACCAACTTCGCGTTCAGTTTGACGTGTGCTGATTTGAGGATTCACAGCTATGGTAGCGAGCACAGCAACTTCAGCACGTTCATCTGTGCGTGTTCTAGGACGATGTCGAGGTCTTGGATTTAAGCTTCCCGTTTCACGTAGAGGAGATGTGGGACGACCAAACATCATCCGCGAAGGCGATGGCTTGTCAGGAAATCGTTTTCTGTACAGTCGTTCTGCCTGAACAGCATTTCGTCCACCTACAACAGGGTACAGTACAGGTATGTAGAGTAGGGTAGAAAACAGACATATTAACTTAATAATCATAATGTTTGCTAACAGTACTATCAACAAACAAGCAATCTCATAACGTATTTCCCGTCAGCGTACATTCTCCATAGATCAGCGGCATTTCTACCATATCTTCATGTGTGTACATTATACTGTACAGTATAAGTTCCACAACACAAAGTTTATTCACAATGTGTTCCACCTCCGTGCCGTCACTAGATTACTCTGATGCACGACTACACTGGCAAGCGGTGTACTGCACGCCAAAGCAACAACAAATAGGATGCTCGGAGGGTAGGGGAGTACAGGAGTTTGCATGGGTGGTAAATCATAAACAAGGCGAAGTGGTAACTGTGGCACTAGTGGGAACTATGTTGGACACTGGACTAGGTAGAGCCAGGCCCAATGGGTCATATAACGCATTAGATAAACCTTATTTTGGGTGTGCAGGATAAATAAGACAACCGGACGGGTGTACACCGATCGGTACTGGTTCATAGATACGTAAAACGCGCAAGAGGGAAACCATTATGTGCTTATGAGAGTTGATGGCAGCAGACCGTATTATTCGTTTTGGACATCTTGATAAGTATGGAGGTGTGATTACACATGTCAATCACATCGCGATTACGGGCAGCATGGGGTTCACGCCTGAGCCTCAGGACGTGCGCTAGCAGTGCATGTCGGGTGCTTCAAGCGTCAACTTCGCGTCTTAGTATCTCGGAATGTAATGGGAATATTGCGATGCAATCAACGCCATTGTGTATGTGCTTTGTCATGCTATGGATTGCTGAAGAAAAAATATAGGAGACCCATTAAAAAAAACAAGTTTGTGTTAAAAAACACATATGCTTTCGTTTTAGAATGTTTCCAAATATGTACATTCATGGGCCCCAGCCCTACATTGATACCGGTGAAAGTCGTTTTCCAATAGCTGTTATTATTCCAGAGATATTTTGGGTGGACAAGATAGCTGGGACACCCTGTATATGAAATGATGAGAAAGAATATGTTCACTGGACAGCTAGCTGTCGATGAGGTTAGGGTGCTTCTGAGGAAGAGAACACAAAATATTGAACAAAATCAATGAATGACAAATCTTTTAAGATTTTGTTATTGATATCAAATTCACCGTGGTGAGAGACGTGCTCAGATTAAAAAAAGCACAAGGCAGGGATGAGGTGCTCCTCTTTTGTTTAACCTGTATATCGAATGAGCAGTGAGTGAAGTGAAAGAAGGGTTCCGAAGCAAGGGTAAAATTCAGGGCGAAAGGATAAAAATGGTAAAATTCACAGATGACATTGGCACCCGGAGCGAAAGTCATGATGAATTATATGAATGCTTCAGTTAAAGGAACAGTCGATTCAGCTGAGCATATATACTGAGAATAAACAAAACAAAGCCGGAAGGATTTAGATGTAGTAAAAATAAATTTAATGATAAGCTTGACGTCAATACAGTGGGCCTGTTAGTATATGTAGTGAAGGAATTCTCCTAGACGCCATTAGAACGACATTAGTGCTATCTAACAGAGGAGTTCTATCCAAACTAAGTTTAGCAGTATCCAACATACATCTTAACTTGAGTATGAAATTTATAAGAACATACGTTTGGGATACTGCGTTGTACGGAAGTGGATCATGAAAGCGAGAAAGTCCGAAAAGCAGTAGACCAAAGTGTTTGAGGTGGACACTAACAGTTAAATGGACTGGTAAGATGAGAAACGGAGTTCTCCGCGAATCTGCCTGCGACAGTGACTAGAAGAAGGGATTGATGACAGAAAGTGTTTCAGTACACCAGGGAATAACTTCCGCGGTGCTATAGGCAGCAGTAGAGGGATAGAGCTGTAAGGGAAGGCAGAGACATACTCATAAATATGTACGACAAATTATAGACAGCGTGCTTTTCTGACAGCAGAGCAGTACCTCTCCTATAGGGTGGGACCTTCAGCCTGCCAGCGCGCCACGCAGGAAATGGACGGCCCTCCCGCTCCCAGAGCCTCGGTACTCGTTAAGAGTTTTACTGCCTGCTCCAATGTCCCTCGGGCTGCGGACGCAAAATCTGTCCCAAACTACAGCCATTTCACCGTATGTAAAAGTTATATTGTTCTACCCTGCCAAGGCACGCAGCCGCTTGAGTTTTAACCACCAGTATATCAGTCGTGTAACACACTTGCAGCCAGCTAGCTGCCTGATATCTGCAAAGTACAACAACGAAACAGGTATTTGTTCGATGTGTAAATGCGGTGCATTACTCCAGAATGAATCCTTCACTCTGTAGCGGGTTGCGCGCTGTTGTGAAATTGGCTATAAGATTAAAACTATTTGCCGGACCGGCATTCAAAGCAGCGGGCTTTCGAGGGGGAGTGCTGTTACCGACTCAGCTATCCACCCACAACTCACGAATTCCCCCTCAAAGCTTTACTTCCGCCGGTACCTCACTCCTACTTTCCGAACTTCATAGAAGCTCTCCACCGTAGTTAATTGAACTAGCAACGCTAGAAGAAAGATTTGTTCTAGAAAGCATCCCCCAGGTTGAAGCTAAGTCACTTTTTCACAATCTCGTATCCTCCAGGAACGCTGGTCCCGCAAAACATAGTAGAGAGCCCCTGTGAATATTGGAAAGTACCATAGAAGGGAGGTACTGGGAGAAGTAGTGCTGTGGGGCCGTGATATTACTGGCCCTGGGAGCCGCAGCATTCACTCCCAAACCACACTTCGCAATTGAGAATGGATGATGTTAGCTCATGTAGGATTAGTATATATTGTGTCCGGGACACTTTTTGTGCTGTCCTGTCAAGTGACGTCATGCATGATGTCATCGATGCCACTGAACTCATGACGTCGTCAGTGACGCCATCTTCGTTATTGGTGGTATCATTCTTATCTTTGGAGTCATCCTTGTCACTGGGATACCATACAACTATCTACAGCCAATCATAGCACAGTATTAAAAATCCAAGATGGCGGGAATTTTGAACTGCATTAGCGGAAAAAAATTAAAAAATCCCTCTCCCCATTTCCAACCAATCACAGGGTAGCACTCCTTATCTCGACTGCAGCATTAAAAAAATCCAAGAAGGTGGAAGTAGACCAATTGTGTCAATGGAAAATTAAAAACTCCTCATAACCAACACCTCAAGCCATTCTTAGTATAGTATTAGAACTCCAAGTTGATTGAAGTAAATCAATTGATGCGTTACACCCCATATCTCCTCCTATTTCCAACCACTCAGAGTGTACTATTTAACTGATATGTGGAAATGGTATAAAATTACTTTAGTTCGGATGTAGGCTTTCCTGTCTCCAACCACTCAAAGCGTAGTACAAGAAATATGCCGAATATGCAACAAAAACTACATATTTTCATATTAAAGTCAAAGATATTCGATTATTTCCGGAAGACAAGTACCACTGGCGTAAAAATAGTGTCATATTACACTATTTATGTACACTTATACGGGGTGAGGCAACGGAGTCACGACACCCCACTTAAATCCAGAATTAATAAATATATCGAGGTGTGGTTTTCGCCGAGTTATAGTGGACAATATGGTGAATTTTCTGATTTCGCTAGTAATTTTCATCGTTCATGGTCGCCAAATTACGAAACCGAATTTGTGTTTCTCTGATCGAACTACATACTTTTACATCTAAAGAGAACCGCAAAGACATATCATGTATGGAACTTGATCAGGTAGTACCAGCCGGCTATAATCAAACCAACAGTGTTCTGGGTGCTGCAGTGTGGGATGTATACACCACCAGACGCTGAAACATCGTAGGTATGTTCATTAATCACGGCGTTCTCAGAGTATGCTGAAAAACGTAGTAGTTCACTTTCTGCCGCCAGATGAAAACAGTCAGAGTATGGTATGGGTGCATGATATGTGTCACAGTTGAGGATTCTGTGTAGTGTTAACCATTATTTTAGTGTTCCATAAATTCAGAACATGTCTGAAAAGTAGAAAGTGGTTGTCTATACACATCACAAAGCCATAAGAAATGTGAAAGGTAAACTAGTGAGATGGGCTATGTTCCTGTAGCACTTCAATATGATATGAAATTTGCTAAAGGGACAGAATACTGCTTTCCTCAGGCACAGCCACCATGCATTTGCATAATCATATGAAGCATCCCTGGCAAAGGGAAGGAAAAAGTACACTTCATTCTTATCTGAAAAAGTACAGATTCAGTACAGTGTGAACAGATTCATACATACACTCCTAGAAATGGAAAAAAGAACACATTGACACCGGTGTGTCAGACCCACCATACTTGCTCCGGACACTGCGAGAGGGCTGTACAAGCAATGATCACACGCACGGCACAGCGCACACACCAGGAACCGCGGTGTTGGCCGTCGAATGGCGCTAGCTGCGCAGCATTTGTGCACCGCCGCCGTCAGTGTCAGCCAGTTTGCCGTGGCATACGGAGCTCCATCGCAGTCTTTAACACTGGTAGCATGCCGCGACAGCGTGGACGTGAACCGTATGTGCAGTTGACGGACTTTGAGCGAGGGCGTATAGTGGGCATGCGGGAGGCCGGGTGGACGGTACCGCCGAATTGCTCAACACGTGGGGCGTGAGGTCTCCACAGTACATCGATGTTGTCGCCAGTGGTCGGCGGAAGGTGCACGTGCCCGTCCACCTGGGACCGGACCGCAGCGACGCACGGATGCACGCCAAGACCGTAGGATCCTACGCAGTGCCGTAGGGGACCGCACCGCCACTTCCCAGCAAATTAGGGACACTGTTGCTCCTGGGGTATCGGCGAGGACCATTCGCAACCGTCTCCATGAAGCTGGGCTACGGTCCCGCACACCGTTATGCCGTCTTCCACTCACGCCCCAACATCGTGCAGCCCGCCTCCAGTGGTGTCGCGACAGGCGTGAATGGAGGGACGAATGGAGACGTGTCGTCTTCAGCGATGAGAGTCGCTTCTGCCTTGGTGCCAACGATGGTCGTATGCGTGTTTGGCGCCGTGCAGGTGAGCGCCACAATCAGGACTGCATACGACCGAGGCACACAGGGCCAACACCCGGCATCATGGTGTGGGGAGCGATCTCCAACAATGGCCGTACACCTCTGGTGATTGTCGAGGGGACACTGAATAGTGCACGGTACATCCAAACCGTCATCGAACCCATCGTTCTACCATTCCTAGACCGGCAAGGGAACCTGCTGTTCCAATAGGACAATGCACGTCCGCATGTATCCCGTGCCACCCAACGTGCTCTAGAAGGTGTAAGTCAACTACCCTGGCCAGCAAGATCTCCGGATCTGTCCCCCATTGAGCATGTTTGGGACTGGATGAAGCGTTGTCTCATATATATATATATATATATATATATATATATATATATATATATATATAGTGTGTCTTTTGGTTTACTATATATGTAACCGTACTTGTCAGAGCCTTAAATCATGTGCTACGGAGTGAATTAATGGGAAGATTGGCAATGTATGTGGATGACATTTTAATTAGTAGTAGCCCTCATCAGGAAAATTATCAACTGTTATAGTTTGTGTTCAAGGTAATTAATAACGGAGGGACGCCATTTAACCCTCGAGTGGGCACGCATACATACAAAACACGCGAATCACAATAACTTGTCTTGTGCCATTGCACTATGTTTCTACGATAGTGAGACTGTACCTATTCCTTCTGTGTTGCTTTATCTAACACAGACATAAGTTGTGCTGTCATACATGCAAGTGAACAGCAGTAATATAAAATAAACAACGAGCTAGGTGAGAAAAAATTTACGATACAGACATGAAAACGACACAGATTCCGTGCTAGTAGCACGAGCTCACAGTGGGGCAGCTATCTACGAGATAATTAGTAATCAAATAAGTTGCTTGCAGGGAGCTGCTGCAACTGATTAATGGTTCGAATGGGTCATTACTGTAAGGTAACACTTCTATGCGGCAACAGACTGAAAATTTTATTTTATTATTATTTAATTAAAAAGCGATTTAGCTAATATAACGTAAGTTTATTGTGTAGCTGTTTAATTAAACAAATAGTAACTTGTGATTTTGCTCATAGACATTCCCTTTCGTAACATAAATAAAGCTATTCTTTACACAGGTAGAAAGTGCATCACACGCCTGCTAGCGAGATGAAAAACGGGGCGCCCACTCGAGAGTTAAACTATGCAAGTGTGATTTTGTGCAAATAGGATTATTACTGTTCACTTGAATACTTACCCAATAGAGGGAAATTCAAAGCTAAGGCTGAATGTGAGGTACCAAAGAACTGGAAACAAATAAAGGCATTTACTGAACCATGCTTATTCTAGAGAAAGTATATCAGTGATTGTAGTCTGAATTCACCTAACTTGTGTAGATTATTAAGGAAGTGTGTCATGTTTCTGATGCTGGAATTTGAAACCTTTAAGAATAACCCAAATAACAGTAAGATACTGTACTCCTTTTATGTCTTTTCCTTTCTTTGTTGAGGCAGACAACTCGTATTATGGAAAGGGGGGGGGGCAGATCTGTTTCAGAAGAGGTTCCAAGATGAGATGATTCAGCTTAAGGCAATTTCTTTCGCTAGCAAAACGTTATCTAACCACGAATTAATATATGGCAACTCTGAAGAAGAACTATTGACCATTGTTTTAGAGTTCTAGAAATTCAGAATATATCTGAATAGCAGAAAGTGCTTGTCTCATAGATCGCAAGGCCTTAAGGAATGTGAATGAAAGACTAATGAGACGGGCTATGTTCCTACAGCTGTTCAATTATGATGTAAAAATGTTAAAGGGCCAGAATAACGTACCCTTTGCTGTGTAAACGTCACTTTTGGTTTTTGAAGAATGTGAAGTAAATGTGAAAGGTAAGAAATTTCAGGTAAGCATATGAAAGGTGTGGAGAGAGAAAGGGAGGTCAGAACAGTCTGTAAGGGCATACGAAGACTGTAGATGCAGAAATCCAATAGCCAGTTTAGGAAAAATGGATATGGAAGGACAGAGAAATACCACAGAGCTAAGAAATTGTCTTGAGAAAGAGTGAAAGCGAATACTGGAAAAAGACTGCCATATGCTGCAAATGTAATAATGTATATAGCAACAAGATATTTGGTGTTTTATTTGTGGCTTAAATGTATGTATCTCAGTGTGAGCATTATATCTAACTTGTATCTCAGGAGTCGATGATATAAAATGAGTATATATATGATGAATGCTAAAGAATGGGTCAATATATTTAGTGTGATATTGAGAGGCATAGACATACAGAAGAATTTTCGGGGATCTGATTCTTTGAAATGAAGACTTCAGAGTAATACAATGTTTGCAGTTTGACATATGCATGTGTTGTTGCTTGAGTGACATATATTTAGCGTGATATTGAGAGGCATAGATATACAGAAGCATTTTCGGGGATCTGATTCTTTGAAATGGAGACTTCAGAATAATACAATGTTTGCAGTTCGACATATGCGTTTGTTGTTGCTTGAGTGACCCTAATTTGAGAGCTGATCACCGTGGACACATGGTATTCCAGAGACTGATATCAGAGCTTGACCACTGGAAGCCTTGGGGATGCCTTTTTAGGATATTTAGTCTTGGGGATTCACTGTGTTTTTAACAGATCATTTGCCTGGCGATAGTGCATATTATTAGGGGTGTGGACGAAAATATTCACTATCACATAGAAAATCAACGACCTTCAGTCGCCAGAAACCGACCACCACAGTCAACAAAAGTCAGTTATAAAATGTTTTTAGTAATAGGAGATGCAATGTGATATAAGTACAATGTGAACAGATTCATGCATAGAATAAGTTATTTGTTGGATTCAGACAGTTAATATGTTGAATAATTCGTCACTGCAAACTGATATACAATGATTGGGTAACTGAGTGTACTAAAAAACATGTGTAAAAATTGTTCTTGGTGCTAGTTTTTGTCATATATAGCAAGCTAACATGATACAAAGTGAGAATATGTGACAAAACGAGAGTCTTGGCTGAACTGTTAAGCGTTTTGTGGTGGCGATCAGTGGAGAGCCGACTTGACGCTGTGTGTGGCTGGGCGAGGTGAGTCAGGGAGGCTGGACGGTGCCGCAGAATGAGCGACGCGGCTTAGGGCCAGCAGGTACATGGACAGAGCATAGCACTGGGAGACGTCCGAGGCTAACACACCTGGCGAGAAGAGGTGAACGCCAAGATGGCCCGGCGATCGTAAGTATTACGTTGAAAGCATTGAATGTCCGTTGAAATAGTAAAAAATGGCTAGAGGCGACCTACAGAAAATATACTCTGGAGTGATGAAAGTCAACCTAACGACGGAAGTTAACAGACTTTTAACGTGGAACGCTAGTTCGAGATAGAAGCATGGACATTCCATTTCGAAAATCGTTAGGGAAATCAGTATCTCGAGGTCCATATAGTCAAAGAGTGTGCAGAGAATACCAAATTTAAAGCATTACCTCTCAGTATGGACAACGCAGTGACTGACGGTCTTCGCTTAACGTCTGAGAGCAGTGGCGTTTGCGTAGAGTTGTCAGTGCTAACAGACATTTGACGTTGCGTGAAATAACTGCAGAAATCAATGTGGGACGTACAACGAAAGCGCCAGTGAGGACGGTGAGACGAAATTTGGTGTTAATAGGCTCTGACAGCAGACGACCGACGAGAGTGCCTTTGCTAGCGGCACGACGTCGCCTGCAGCGCCTCTTCTGGGCTCGAGACCATACTGGTTGACTCTAGATCACTGGAAAACCGTGGCCTAGTCAGATGTGTTGATAAGAACTGATGGACTGCCAGTATGGTTCTGGTGTGGCGCAGACCCTACGAATCCATGGACACCAGTTGTCAACAAGGCACTGTGCAAGCTGATGGCGGCTCCATAATGGTGCGGAATGTGTTTACATGGAGGAGACTGGATAATCTGTTTTAGATGGTTATGTTCGGCTACCTGGAGACCATTTGCACGCATTTGGACTTCATGATCCCAAAAAATGATGGAAAATTTATGCACGTGGGCACAGTTGTTCACAATTAATATTAAGAACATTCTGGACAACTCGCGAGAATTATTTGGCCATCCAGATCACCCGATGTGAAACCCACGAACATTTTTGGGACATAATCAAGAGGTCAGTTCATGCACAAAGTTCTGCACCGCAACACTTTCGCAATTATGGGAGGCGTTAGTGATAGCATGGCTCAGTATTTGTGCAGGGAACTTCCAACAACTTGTTGAGTCCGTGCCACGTTGAGTTGCTGCACTCCGCCGGGCAGAAGGAGGTCTGACTCGATTTCGGAGGTATTCCACGGTTTTTGTCACTTCAGTATAAGGCCATGATTGATCTTGGCGTAAGCCCTTTGACACAATAAAATTGTCACCATATTTGTACTGAATATTGTTTAGAAGTTATTGAAGTTTAAATATTCATTTATGTATAATGCAGTATTAATCATTTGTAGACATGGTATTAATGCATACGACACACTCGTGAATCAGTCATGATATCACCTACATGACGCACATGCTGAGTTGTGCGATATTTATGGTACTAAATTATTAAACAAATTATTCGTGATATTTAGTTCAGTGGTGATAAAACAAAGGATTCCACACATGCATACTTTCAGTTAGATTCAGCACGTCGACATTGCAGTAGGTTCTACAATTTGATAATTTCTACAAAGTAGTATTTGTTAAGTTTGTATGGATTAAGAAAGGTGTTTTGAGTCACATGGTGCTGCAACGGCAGGGAAAAATACTGACGTGCACATGATTAAAGTCTGTGACTTCCTCCACACCGAAGCATTATACGAGGGGTATACAGGGTGTTTCAAAATTCATCTTACGCACTTCTGGAGATTGTTGAGGGGACTTAGTAAATCAAGTTATACAAATCAAAAAAAGTTTTGCATCACCACGGTTCCGGGAATTCCGGAACCTTGCGACGGGTCAGGCTCTTATCGCGCAGTTTCCTTTCCCTGAAAGAAAATCCACCTACCTCGTTTCTTAGGTAGTTGCTGCACTCGCCTCTCCTGATAGCAGCTACTGGAAAAATTGCAGAAAAGCAGTGTTGAAGAAACTGCAATTTAATAGCCGCTCACCGGAGGCCGCGATACATGTTTGCTGAAATACAATCTATGAGCAATCTTCCTAAATAAATTGAGTTATTGGAATGGTAGTAATTGTTTACTCAAACGAGAACGCGAAGTTGGTAATTCTATTTAAGCTCTTTATTGTCTTTAAGCCTGATCATCAGCCCGCTAATCTACGTTTGAAGAAAGTTCAGTTCACAAATACATAATAAATCTCCGCCAGCACTGGTGACTCTCCAGTTCCTGTACAATACACAACAATATAAAATATACACAAAATTATCAATATTACAATTCTGTCTCCAGGCAATCTCCTGTAGTCCTGTATCATAAATTAAACACTGAAAAATACATATTTACTTATTCATTTATCAACACTACAATCCTTATACTAATCTCTACGACAAACTTGGGGAGCTTTGTGTGTCTCTGGTCAAAAATGGAATCGATGTCATGGGTACTTTCCTCATCTCACATATCTGGAGTTACTTCAATTTCTTGTCAACATCAGGTTTTCTCTAGTCACATTCGGGTTTAATTTACAACTCTCATACTCATACTTCACACACTCAGGTTAGTATTTGTTAAAGCGTTTCCTACTAATCTGCGAAACCTCGTTACCCATACTTTCTAACATACATCCACCTCCTGAGTTACCAACGTCGCCTCAGCTCTGTTTACATTCGTAGCCTCACTTCCTTTTGTTTACAAACATCTCCTCTGTTTACCAACAAACGCCACCTCTGGTTACCAACATTAAGCTTTTTATTTACTCACCTTCGTAGCCTCACTTTTTCCTAATATCGAGCTAGCCAAACACTATGCTCATTCTTTCTCCTTTTCTCACATATTTCTCTTCATTTGACAGTCAGTCCTGCTGCACTGTCCCTTTAACTTAACTTCCTTTACCCCTTTGACAGTCAACCTTGTTGCACTGTACCTTTACTCATTTTACCACTAAATCACCTCCTGAGGCTCTGACTTCATTGAACAGACAGTTTTGCTGTACTGCTCCATTTCCTTTCCTAAACATTAGCTTAATGCTACGTCTTAACATATCGTTCTGTTACTTAACAAACAGCTTCAATGTTCGTCACCATATTTTCTGAGGCTCTTACATTTCTTAGTTATTTTACCTTTCTAAGGGCATTACTCACACCTTAGGCCAAACATTTACTTTACTGAGACTTATTACTTATCTGAGGTATCTTAATCCTTTTTGATTTTCTCTTACACTCATTCCTTACGCTTAACCTATACTGCACTGAGGTTCTTTCCTACTCATTACTTAAACACTTTATCACTTAAAAACTACGATAGAGAAGAAGGAAAGACGATAGAATTTTAGTTCTGAATGAAAGAAGACGTAGGTTGACAATACGGAAAAGAAAGTGGAAGAAGTATTGTCAAACGACTCGAGACCTAGTGCTCGTCACGCACTTAGCTCTGCAAAGAGTGCAAAGCTCTCTGAGGTATCTACTCACTCCTGGCCACGTCTCTCTTTTGAACATATCTTTTCAAATCCACAATGTTCCTAAGCCCTAACACCTTATGTGATTTCACAAACTCCAGTCTATAAGCATTTGGGTGAGGCTTCTCTACGATTCTAAATGGGCCCACGTACTCATCGGTAAACTTCTTTGTTTCTGACGTAAGTTTCTTAGATCTTTCCCTAGTTTTCACTAGCACTAGATCCCCTACCTGAAAACTAGTGGGATCAGCTCTTGCGTCATGCCTTCTCTTTCTTTCCAGGGCCTTCTTTCTTATATTAATACGTGCCAGTCTCTCCTTCTCTTCGATGGCTATGTCTGTGAGATTTGGAAACTCGACCAGGTCGAATAAAATATTATTCGGCCTAATGTCACACATTAGCTCTACTGGTGCATATCCTGTGGCTTCATGCTTCAGATGGTTTATTACTTCTTCGAAGTATTCAATATAATTGGCCCAAGCGGAGTGTTTTTTATGACAATATGTTCTACACAATCTGTTTAACTCCTTCATAATTCGCTCACACATGTTCCCTTGAGGAAAGTACGCGGAGATTTTTATGTGATCGATACCTCTCTGTTGTAAACATTCACTAAATTTCTTAGAGATAAACTGGGGCCCATTGTCTGACAATATTGCCTTTGGCACTCCTATCTTCCCAAAATAGTCCTTCTCCAACTTATTCACTAATACTTTAGAGTTGGCTTTCTTAATTGGGTAAAATTTTACGTACTTAGTAAACCCATCCACCATCACAAACACATATTCACATCCCCCTCTAGACACTGGTAGTGGACCAAATAAATCTACAGCTACTAAATCCAGCCGATTTTGTGGTTCTACTGAATACATCTGTCCTTGGATAGTTCTATTGTTGGCCCTAACTTTCTGGCAACGATCACAGGATTCTAATCGCTGTTGCACCCTTCTCCACATATTATCAAAAATTACCACTTCACTTAACTTAGCTATACATTTACGAGCGCCATAATGCCCATACTTACAATGTACGTAGTCTATAAGTGCATCTACATGTTGCTCCGGAAAACATATTTTCCAATTCTCCTCACTGTCTTTCCTGCGCCTAAATAAGACATCTTTATGCACTTTATAGTAGACCAGTAATTTTGGGTAGTCTGGATGACCTAATCTACTCTTTACTAATTTAATGTTGTCATCCTGGTTCTGTTCCCTCCGTAGGTTCTTACAAATGCGCTTAATTAAGCCATCGTCCTGGAGCTGCATGATGGCCAACATTACTTCATTATTATCGGTATTTCTTAAAGATTTCCCTTCTTGTCCTGTATCTTTCACACTTCTTGATAAGGCGTCCGCCACGATGTTCTCGGAACCCTTAATATATATCATCTTATAATTAAATTGCTGTAAATACAGGGACCACCTTCTTAATCTAGCATGTTTTAGCTGACATGAGTCTAAATATGTAAGGGCACTATGGTCTGTGTAGATCCAAATTTCATGTCCTAAAAGGTACTTTTCAAATTTTTGCAGGCCGAAAATAACAGCTAATGCTTCAAGTTCAGATATACTATAATTTTTCTCGGATTGTTGCAATGACCTGCTCGCAAAGGCTATGGTCTTGTGGACTTCCTCTTCTCCTTCTTTTTCCAACTGAAATAGTTCAACTCCTAACCCGTAACCACAAGCATCAGATCCCAGACAAAATGGTTTCGAAAAATCGGGATGGTTCAAAATCTTACTATTAATAAGAGCTTCTTTCAATTCTTCAAACGCCTTCTGACACTCAGAAGTCCATTTATAAACTACATTTTTCTTTAAGAGTTCTCGCAGGCACGGTGCATTGAATAATTGTCCAGACACAAATTTTCTATAAAACCCAAACAAACCAAACATCCCCTTTAATGCTTTACGTGTTGTAGGTGCAGCATAATCCCTTATTGCTCTAATCTTTTCTGGATCCGGCATGATACCATCGCCACTCACTATGTGCCCCAAGAATTTAATTTCTTTCTTCACAAATTCAGTTTTGTCTAGCTTCAATTTCATACCCCCCAATTTTATGGCCCTCAATACTTCATCCAATAACATACAGTGTTCCTCCCACGTTGGTGTCGATATCAAAACGTCGTCTACATACACTGTAATTCTTCTTAGTAGATGGTCCCCTAATACCTGCGACATAGCTCTTACAAAGGCACATACACTTATATTTAAACCAAACTGCACCACCTTATACTGATAACATCTACCTTCGAATAAGAATGCCGTGTACTTTCTTGATTCCTTTGCTAACGGTAGGTTCCAATATCCACAGGTCACATCCATGGATGTAAAGAACTTAGCACCTTTAAACTTTTGTAGCAGTTCTTCAATATTCTCCGGACGGTCACTCTCAGGTAGTACTATTTTGTTTAATGCTCGAGCATCCAACACTAGTCTAATTGAGCCATCCTTCTTAGGAACTATGACTAGCGGGTTATTGTACACACTAACAGCCCTTTCAATAATTCCCCACTCTAACATATTTTGAATTAAGTCACGTACTGCCTCCTTATGTACTTCTGGGATTGCAAATGGTTTTTTGAAGAAATGAGCGTCTTTCTGCACTGTCAAAAAACACTCATAATCCTTTACTAGCCCTGGTTGATCTGAGAAAACCTCGGCATGTTTGACTAGTATTTGTCTTAAATCGTTTTTCCTTGCTTCATCAATATCAATTAATTCTAGTAATTTCTCCTCGATCCTATTTCTGACACTCACAAGCTCAGACGGATCCTCTACTTTTTTGCCACCGTACTCATTATAGCCCTCCAAGAATTTCTCTGTTTTACAAATACATATAGGAAAATCATTCTGCTCAGGATCCTCACATAGCTGCTTACCGATGAAAGGTATAGTAATTAGTTTACCCTTAATTTTTACCATGACATCATTGGTAGAAAAATTCACCCATCCTTCATATTTATTCAAAAAGTCAGCCCCCACCAATATGTCTACACTCAGTCCATTTATAACTAAGAAGTTCTGTCTTATTTCTACTTCCTTAAATGCTATGGGTAGAAACACTTCCTGTTTTACTGTCTTCTTAGTCTTACCGGTTGCTACTACAATGTTCAAGCCACTTACTGGCATCTTAACAATCTGTTTACTGTTAGGGAGTTCATTTACCAAGTTCTGGGATACTGCACAGACTTCCGATCCAGTATCTATCAAACATTTAACTGGTTCATTTAATACTCTTAGCTCTACTATCGGTTGCCCTAAGTACTCTTTATTTATTTTGGGTTCTGCTTCCTCCAATAAATCTTGCACAATTTCTCTCCTTTCGAAGCCTGTCTTTTGGGTGGCAATCACATTCACACTTACAGGGTTTATTTCATGCTTATTATCACCCTCAATTCTAGTGGCAGCTCCTATTAGCCTATCCACTATTGCTAAGTCAAAACATTTTTCCAATGTTTCCCCCTCTTTCTCATTAACCTCCTTTTCTACGACCCTATCCAAGGCGTCGTCATTAACCTCTACCTCCTCCTCTAATCCATCCTCTTCTTCGTAACTATCTACAACATCAATTATCTTATCAAGCACAGTCACAACCCTGCCATTATTACTGTTCTCACCCCTATCCGACAGCTCTTCATTAGTTTTACTGTGCATAATGTCTTTCTGATTATTACCCTTATAACTAGTACTTAGTTCTTCAATAAGTGGCTTCTTATGATTATTCTTACAGTTAATTGGTTCATTAACCTCCACTTGACTTAACGCTACTATCTCTGTCTGTTTTACGTTATCCTCCCTAAATTTTGTAGCAACAACATTTATGTTAGGTGGTCGTTCAGGCTGCTTTCTTATGAATGGTTTTGCCAGCGGATTTAACTTTAAACGCTGTTGCCTACGATCGCCAGCACACTCGTAGACAATTAATGGTTTTCCGAGCGCGGTGCGTCATCACTATGCCTCCAGCTGACCGCCTCACCTCCTGACATCTGTCGGCCGCTGTCATACTGCTCGCGTTCATTGAACCTGTTAACATATGTTCTTCCTCTACCACGTGAACTGCCACGGTATCCGCCGCCTCTCTGAACACCCATCCTATTAATGTTTACATCCGCGCGATTGTCATTCTGCCTAGCAGGCGGGCGATGCTCCCTCCTCATGTTTTCTTCTTCTTTTTGGACGGATTCAACCCTTTCTAAATACTGTACGAACTTGTCAATGTTATCTCGGGGCGCAGATATGATCTTAGTTTTCCAGTTCCACGGTAGCTTATTTTCTACCCCTAATATGATCTGTTCTGTTTCTAACTTATTACTAAGGTAGTACAGAGTTGTTACCCACCTTTGAACAAATCGTTTGATGCCCTCTCTCTTGGGGTCATACTTCTCTCCCGACCAGAACCGATTAAGAACATCCATCTGCTTTCTCTTTCCCCAGTATTCCTCAAAGAACGCTAATTTAAATTCTGACAATTTCTCGTATTTTTCAGAGGCTAAATTCCCCCATACTCTGGCCTCTCCCATCAAATTTGAAGTGATAAAGCCTATCTTTTGTTTATCGCTCCATACTTTCGGCAAAACGTCTTCAAAATCGTTCCAAAACTCTCTGGGGTGCATGTTCTTACTTGGGTCAAATTTTAAAAACTGTCTGTGGGTAACATACGCAACCTCGGTAGATTCAATTATTCCACTGGAAATTATACTACCACTATGGTTAGAAACACACTGTTCTACTTTGGTTAGTCTGCATTCATGCCCACAAAGTTGCTCATTCACACTTTCACTGAAATGGCTTATGTGAGTCTCTAAATTATTGACCTTATTTACAACTTGCTCTCCAAGTTTCTCACACCGAATTTTGGTATCATTTACTTTACATTCTAAGGCGGCATGATTAATTTCATTGGAATTCTCTACCACTTTTATGTGCTCACATACTTTATCTAATTCTGCATCAACATGGGATTTAAATTGCTGTTGATCCTCAGTAACCTGTTCGATTCGTGTCGTCAATTCACTTTGCACTTGAACAATATTTTCTGTACATTCTAGTTTAACCTGCTGTATTTCAACATTTACTTTACTACTGAGCACTGCTAAATCTTGCTTCCAACAGTCTCTGAGATCGGATATTTTGGAATCTAAATCAGCGCCCATTTTAGTCATCTCATTACTTAAATCAGATCCTAATTTAGACATTTTTGAATCCATTTTACTTGACATATTAGTTTCCATTTGTGACATATTAGTTTCCAATTTTGATATACTGGAATCCATTTTTGACATACTGGAATCCATCTTACTTGACATATTGGAATCCAACACGTTCATCTTAGTTAATAGATTCATCAGCATACTGGCGACATTATCCTTCGCCCCCTCATTTGCTGATACAATGTCCCTATTAACATTAACTACCGGCATGGGTAACTGTAACTCACTGGGCACTGACATATTTGGATCTGACTCCAAACTATAATTAACATAGGATGAATCAGTCAAACTACTACTGAAATTGGGTTGAGACACGTCTAAACTAAAATTCATGGGGTCATTTTCCCCTGTCTCCATCCCACTATCACAACTTAGTTCCGCCTTTTTGTCACTTGGTTGAAACTCAGCCATTTTTCTCAGTTTGACTCCACAAACACACAAAGTTTTCAAAAGCACTGTACTTAACTTTGTGCTTCGGCGTGCTGCGTTGCTGCTAGATGAAACTGTGGGTCCGTTCACCATACACTGCAATGCTGTACCAGTTTCCGGGCCCCCGCTCGAATCAGCGCTGCCAACTGCCACTGCTGTCGTCGCCTCTGCGTAGTCTCCGTAGCTCGTCGTCTGCCAGACGCCGTCGTAGACTGCTATTCCAATTGGCGCGTAGTCACCGAAAAATTCTTCCGTTCCGTACAACACATTACAGTTCACGGACACTTTCACTGTCCTTCCTATTCACGTGGCGATATCAATTTGTACGCTACACAGTTCCTACACATAGCGAGCACTTCTGTATTGTCCGGTAATTGTCACTACTGCTTTTTTTTGAAATTCACTGGAATTTACTATTTTTATTTCCCGGCCGATGCACCACTTGCGACGGGTCAGGCTCTTATCGCGCAGTTTCCTTTCCCTGAAAGAAAATCCACCTACCTCGTTTCTTAGGTAGTTGCTGCACTCGCCTCTCCTGATAGCAGCTACTGGAAAAATTGCAGAAAAGCAGTGTTGAAGAAACTGCAATTTAATAGCCGCTCACCGGAGGCCGCGATACATGTTTGCTGAAATACAATCTATGAGCAATCTTCCTAAATAAATTGAGTTATTGGAATGGTAGTAATTGTTTACTCAAACGAGAACGCGAAGTTGGTAATTCTATTTAAGCTCTTTATTGTCTTTAAGCCTGATCATCAGCCCGCTAATCTACGTTTGAAGAAAGTTCAGTTCACAATTCTATCCACACTCAAACCCCGCCAGAATTAGCTTTCAAAGTTACGGAATTTACTTAACTGCAACACAGACGATTTTCTAACATACACGTTTGCAGTCGATGTTCAATAATAGTTCGTTTTTTAACGTTAATGCTCGCCATAAGCACTTAGTAAAAGTTTACTAAGTACCGCCACGCTTTTAATTATTAAAGTTACTCGCGTCTTTCGCGGAACGAAAAGTCACAACTCGCTCAAACTCACACTACGCGTTACTGGACTCTTCCAGTCTCAAATCGCACAGTACCGAACCGATGAAGCCGTTTTATGACTTCATTTTACACATTATTCGCGAGGACACATCAAGCATGTCTCTTCTCGATCACAGTTCCTTCGCGACCCCTCATCCACTCGCGACTCACTCTCCTAGTCTGCTAACCGTCCTCGCATCTCATTGGCTCACACATCACACAGCCAATCAGAATTAACTCTTTGGGTGCGCCTCGCGCCAAAATCTAGCACGCACCAGTCATGACTTCTGAATCATTTACGTCATGATTTCTTGTTACACAAAATTTACTGTATAATTTAACAAACCGAAAGGAAAACTAGACTTTACTTTATTTCCAGAAATTATTTAAATACTCGCGAACGTTCTGGCTGCTTGTACAATACCATACACTCTTGGACATCCGACATTCACTAAGATGGGGAACCACTGGCGACTCTGTTCCCACGGTTACATCGTCTGAACACTTGCGAGTTCCAACCTAGATTTTATACACTTGCAAAGAATGGCGAATGTCCCTCTTTCATTCACTCAGGCACACTCATTCACTCTCACCTACTCATATAAAATAACTGTTCACAAAAATTCAAAACATTTATGGTTTTAACAAAGTTATAGGTGAATTTCTAAAAGTAAAATTCTCAAAATAAATACAAAAGCACGGAAGGTGATTTTGTTTCATAGTTGGATGGTCACTGAAGGTGATCTATACATAATGGTATTTATTTAGACTCGAAAATTGTAGAAATTTACGTTTTCTGTAAGATTTTTCTAATTTCCAAAATATGCAGGTTTCAAAGCTCAAATTTGGATGACTTATTTTTATTCATAACAGAAACTAGTATATTAACTTTTAATTTCCTCAGGTTCCTCAGTTAGAAGTTATTAAAGATGAAAGTTCCACGTTATACACGCGGCTAGTTAGCGCACAGGTCTTACATTCTCACGGTACAGACATGCCATATGGTCGTGACGTCAGACGAACGGACACCGGTAATCTGCCCGCTACAGCACATATGCTAATCTGATGGCTACTTTACAGTCTGTCTACATTTCACAGTAAATATTTGATAGAAAACTGTGCGCTCGCACTAGTTGCGACGCCACAACCTGTACAGAAAATTGGAAGAGAGATCAACATAAACATCATTTTCGCCCTTTTTATTGCTCATGAAAACCACACATTGCATGTTGTACCACCATACCGCGAGACCTTCAGAGGTGATGGTCTAGACTGCTGTACACACCGGTACCTCTAATACCAACTAGCACGTCCTCTTGCATTGATGCATGCTTGTATTCATTGTGGCGTACTATCCACAAGTTCATTAAGGCACTGTCGGTCCAGATTGTCCCACTCCTCAACGGCTATTCGGAGTAGATCCCTCAGAGTGTTTGGAGGGTCACGTCGTCCATAAACAGCCCTTTTCACTCTATCCCAGGCATGTTAGATAGGGTTCATGTCTGGAGAACATGCTGGCCACTCTAGTCGGGCAATGTCGTTATCCTGAAGGAACTCATTCACAACATGTGCACGTTGGGGTAGCGAATTGTCGTCCATGAAGACGAATGCCTCGTCAATATGCCGCCAATATGGTTGCACTATCGGTCGGAGAATGGCTTTCACGTGTCGTACAGCCGTTACGGCGCCTTTCATGTCCACCAGCGGCGTACGTCGGCCCCACAGAATGCCACCCCAAAACAGCAGGGAACCTCTACATCTACATCCATACTCCAAAAGGCAACTGACGGTGTGTGGCGGAGGGTACCCTGAGTACCTCTATCGGTTCTGCCTTCTATTCCAGTCTTGTATTGTTCGTGGAAAGAAGGATTGTCGGTATGCTTCTGTGTGGGCTCTAATCTCTCTGATTTTATCCTCATGATCTCTTCGCGAGATATACGTAGGAGGGAGCAATATACTGCTTGACTCTTCGGTGAAGGTATGTTCTCGAAACTTTAACAAAAGCCCGTACCGAGCTACTGAGCGTCTCTCCTGCAGAGTCTTCCACAGGGGTTTATTTATCATTTCCGTAACGCTTTCGCTATTACTAAATGATCCTGTAACGAAGCGCGCTGCTCTCCGTTGGATCTTCTCTATCTCTTCTATCAACCCTATCTCGTACGGATCCCACACTGTTGAGTAGTATTCAAGCAGCGGGCGAACAAGCGTACAGTAACCTACTTCCTTTGTTTTCGGATTGCATTTCCTCAGGATTCTTCCAATGAATCTCAGTCTGGCATCTGCTTTAGCGACAATCAACTTTATATGATCATTCCATTTTAAATCACTCCTAATGCGTACTCCCAGATAATTTATGGAATTAACTGCTTCCAGTTGCTGACCTGCTATTTTGTAGCTAAATGATAAGGGATCTATCTTTCTATGTATTCGCAGCACATTATACTTGTCTACACTGAGATTCAATTGCCATTCCCTGCACTATTCGTCAATTCGGTGCAGATCCTCCTGCATTTCAGTACAATTTTTCATTGTTGCAACCTCTCGATACACCACAGCATCATCTGCAAAAAGCATCAGTGAACTTCCGATGTCATCCACCAGGTCATTCATGTATATTGTGAATAGCAACGGTCCTATGACACTCCCCTGCGGCACACCTGAAATCACTCTTTACTTCAGAAGACTCTCCATTGAGAATGACATGCTGCGTTCTGTTATCTAGGGACTCCTTAATCCAATCAGACAATTCGTTCATCTTGCTGCACTCCTTTGACAGTGTGTCTAAGGCGTTCAGCCTGACCGGGTTGCCTCCAAACACGTCTCCGACGGTTGTCTGGTTGAAGGCACATGCGACACTCATCGGTGAAGAGAACGTAATGCCAATCCTGAACGGTACTTTCGGCATGTTGTTGGGCCGACCTGTAATACGCTACATGGTGTCGTGGTTGCAAAGATGGACCCCGTCATCGACGTTGGGAGTGAAGTTGTGCATCGTGCATCCTATTGCGTACAGTATGAGTCGTAACACAATGTCCTGTGGCGGCACGAAAAAGCATTATTCAACATGGTGGCGTTGCTGTCAGGGTTCCTCCGAGCCATAATCCATAGGTAGTGGTCATCCACTGCAGCAGTAGCTCTTGGGCGGCCTGAGCGAGGCATGTCATCGACAGTTCCTGTCTCTGTGTGTCTCCTCCATGTCCGAACAATATCGCTTTGAATCACTCCGAGACGCCTGGACACTTCCCTTGTCGAGAGCTCTTCCTCGCACAAAGTAACAATGCGGACGCGATCGAACCGCGGTATTGACCGTCCAGGCATGGTTGAACTACAGACAACACGAGCCGTGTGCCTCCGTTCCGGTGGAATGACTGGAACTGATCGGCTGTCGGACGCCCTCCGTCTAATAGGTGCTCCTCATGCATGGTTTTTTACGTTTTTGGGCGGGTGTAGCGACATCTCTGAACAGTCAAAGGGACTTTGTGTGTGATACAATATCCACAGTCAACGTCAATCTTCTTCAGGAGTTCTGGGAACCGGGGTGATGCAAAACTTTTTTTGATGTGTGTACATAGGAAGCCGTGTCCGGAAACGTCATCCAACGACACTACAGAGCATCAGAGTTATAGGCACAGGCGTCTTTAAATGTTTCTATATACATAGTGATTGTGTGATGATGTTACAAACTTACAAGGTGGTCGAGAAATATCAGTTTGAGGTTCCTGATTCGGTAGCGAGCGAGTCGAAAGTTACAAGCGAAAATCATTCTGATACCTCTGATAGTGCAATACATGTACCGGTACTGCTGTTGCTAAGAATTTCGGCTTTTTAACTTTCAGAGGTGGCAGTGTGGATGAAGACAAAAAATTGTACAGTAAATATAGGCTCTAAAATGCATTCCTGAGGAGCTATGAACATTTTTTTAATCTTCGCTAGTGTGAAACACATCTCCTCTATTGAGCAGGTACTCATAGCTCTTAAGGTATACGTTTCAGAATCCATGGTTACTAGACTTTTTTTCTTGTTTTGATCCATACTACCGGCTTCGAAAATTGCATACACTACAGTATTAACGAAGACGGTACCGGTACATGTATTCCACTGTCAGAGGTATCGGAGCGATTTTCGCTTATCTACATCTACGTCTACATCTACATGGATACTCCGCACATCACACTTAAGTACCTGGCAGAATGTTCATCCAATCACTTTCACAGTAATTCTCTATTATTTCACTCTCCAACAGCGCGCGGAATAACCGAACACCTACATCTTTTTTTGCTAGCTCTGTTTTTCCTTATTGTATTATGGCGTACTTCGGCGCCAGCGAAATATTTTCACATTCGTAGGAGAAAGTTGGTGATCGAAATTCCGTGAGAAGATTCCTCCGAAACGAAAAATGCCTTTCTTTGAATGATTTCCACCCCAAATCCTGTATCATATACGTGACACTGTCTCCCCTATTTCGCGTTAATACAAAACGTGCTGCTCTTCTTTGAATTTTCTCGATCTACTCTGTTAATCCTATCTGGTAAGGATCTTAGACCGCGCAGCAGTATTCTTAAAGAGAAAGGACAAGCGTAATGTAGGCAGTCTATTTAGTAGATTTGTTACATTTTCTAAGTGTTCCGCCAATAAAATGCAGTCTTTGGTTTGTCTTCCCCAAAACATTTTCTATTCGTTCTTTCCAATTTAAGCTTTTCGTAACTGTAATTCCTAGGTATTTAGTTGAATTTACGGCTTTTAGATTTGACTGATTTATCGTGTAATATAAGTTTAGGGATTCCTTTTAGCACTGGTGTTGATGATCTCACACTTCTTATTATTTAGGGTCAATTGCCAAATTTCGCACCATATAGATATCTTTCCTGGCTGGCTGATTTGGGGGAGGAGATCAAACAGCTAGGTCATCGATCCCATCGTATTAAAGAAAGATGGGGAAGGAAATCGGCCGTGCCCTTTCAAAGGAACCATCGGAGCATTTGCCTGAAGTGATTAGGGAAATCACGGAAAACCTACATCAGAATGGCCGGAGGCTGGTTTGAACCGTCGTTCTCGCGAATGTGAGTCTACGTCTTTTCTGAATAGTTTTGCAATGCGTTTTGATCTTCTGATGACTTTACTAGACGATAAACGCCAGCATCATTTGCAAACAACCTAAGACGGCTGCTCAGATTGTCTACTAAATTATTTATATAGATAAGTAACATCAGAGGGCCTATAATACTACCTTGGGAAACGCCAGGAAACAGTTCTGTTTTACTCGATGACTTTCCATCAATTACTAAGAACTGTGTCCTTTCTCACAGGAAATCACTAATCCAGTCGTATAGCTGAGACGATATTCCATAAGCACGCAATTTCACTACAAGCCGCTTGTGTGGTACAGTGTCAAAAGCCTTCCGGAAATCCAGAAGTAGGGAATCAAATTGAAATCCCTTATCAATAGCACTCAACACTTTGTGCGAGTCAAGAGCTAGATGTGTTTCACAAGAACAATATTTTCTAAATCCGTGTTGACTTTGTATCAATAGACGTTTACTTCGAGGCAATTCATAATGTTCGAACACAATATATGCTCCAAAATACTGCTGCATATCGATGTTAATGATATGAGCCTGTAATTTAGTAGATTCTTCCTACCACCTTTCTTGAATAATGGTGTAACTTGCGCAACTTTCCAGTCGTCGGGTACGGATCTTTCGCCGAGACATCGGTTGTATATGATTGTTAATTATGGAGCTATTGTATCAGTAAGAAAGAAACCTAATTGGTATACAGTCTGGACCACAAGACTTGCTGTTATTGAGTGATTTACGTTGCTTCACTACTCCGAGGATATCTACTTCTAAGTTACTCATGTTGGCAGCTGCTCTTGATTCGAATTCTGGAATATTTATTCGTCTTCTTTAGTGGGAATTTCGAATAACTTGCGACTCGTTCGGTTTCGGTACAGGGATCCTTATCTGAAACTTATACATTTATCCTCTCCAGCACTCTTGAAAAACTGTACTATCATCACGAAATTATATATATATATATATATATATATATATATATATATATATATATATATATATATATATATATATAGGAACGGCACTTATACCTTTGATTATTTGTAGTGTTGTTGGACGAAGCTTACTGTTGAGTTTCTATGTAAATCTTGATCTTCTGAGTCCCCTTTACAACCACTGGAAGTATGTAACAAGAGTTGTGAAAAACCCTGCATATGTTTCTTTTTTCAACCTCCGATCGATCACGAAATTAATACCACGATGAAAATCCGATGTAGCTTTGTGCAGTGCACAGTGTCTCTAGTATGCCTGTCGATCATATCACGTCGTACTTTTCAAACTTGAGTGCACAGTGAGCGTATAAAAAATGCAATAGTGTCTCCCACCAAGTGTGAGGATCTTGCTGAGGGGTTACTTCTGATTTTTTGCAGTCGACATAACGTAACTGTCATGCGTTTTCTTCTACATGACAATGCTCTGCGGCACTCAGCAAGTGCAACAGCGATGCTCCTGCGACGTTTTCGATGGGAAGTGTTTGGTCACCTATCATGCAACCCATACTTGGCTCCCTCTGATTTTCATCTCTTCGCTAACATGACTTGCTGGCTATGGGGACAGCGTTTTGGCACAAACAACGTGCTGCAGACCAGCGTAGGGAACTGGCCGAAAGCACAGGTATTGCAAGACGAAGGTACTGGAAAGCTGGTGCCGCGCTACTGCAAGTCGGAGTGTCGACTACGTGTGTAGCTCCACGTTCCACTTGTGTTGAAATAAAGAAACAAGATTTTCATCTTTTTTCCATTTCGAGACCTATTGTAGATTGGAAAAAAATAAAAAAAAATAGTGGAGCCGTTAGCAGCACATTATTTAGCTTGATCTCCTAATGAGTTTTAGGGGAACTTTTCTGATCGTTGCAAACTGTTGAAATGAACTGTGAGAGTAATTACTTTTTTGAACTTTTATTTGGCACTCTGCTTGATTTGCTCTGTTCTGTCGATACATTTATTTAAATATTTTCTATACACTCGTTATAATCTTATGGCCACCTTTTGACAGGTGTTTCTTATTCTTTCTCTTGTAATTAATTTAGAAGACGAATTTAAACCAGTGCATTAAGATTAATCATCATTCTTTAGGACTCAGTATCTAATTTAATTTTTTCAGGCAATCTGTTTTAAATATGTTTGAAAACCTATGGTTAACTGCATAAATACTTCACTATTATGCTAAGCCACATCAACGCTTAATTGTTATTTGGGCTAAATTGGAGCATCAGACAACGGACCCTTCAATATACTTGTGCCAGAATTATTGTAGGTTGTGTGCTTGATCAATCACTTCATGTTGCTACTCCTAGAACCTCAGTGAGCACGCAACTGGTTTGCTCATGCAAAAAGTAGCCTAGTGAGGTCGGAGCGTCTGGCTTCAAATTCGTAGCAAGCAGAGTTGTTTTTCTGGAATGTCCGCTCCAGATATTGCGCGATGAACGCCGAATTCTTACAAAGGGATTAAACAGGTGAATTTGAATTTTTACATTTAAACTGCATCATTTAGTTTGATCCGAAGTCCGATTTCTCTGATAGCGACGTACGTTGGCCTACGTCAGATTTTATAGTCGTTTTGTCGATAGTGAAAGCGTGTCCCCGAAACAGCTCGAAATTGAAAATTTTTCATACTTAGGAAAAAAATCCCTGGCGAAGTTGCTTTGCCAGTTCAAAAAACCGGAAATTAAAATAAACATTCCATTGAATTGTCTAATACCTATGACACACTTTAGATTACTGCATTATAAACGAGGTGTTACTTATGGAGCATAAAATTAATAGCAGCCTACAGAAGTGGATGGATGTTCTATATTCCGCAAAATTAAAATATCCTAACTGCTGAACAGACATTTTTGTTTTGCCTTCCATCTTAAGGATTGTGTAATAACATAGATTTATATAATTTTCGCTGAGTGCTAAACGAAAGAACAATTTTGCTTCCTTCTCTTACCATTTCATTCAACAATGGAACAGCGTAAAAAAGGGCGGAATGGAATTGTGCTAACGACAGCAAAACCAGCGTCATAAGGTTCCTACCTCTCTTTTCATTAGCATTATATCGCGAGTTTCTGCTCGAAAAGGCAGGGACAGAAACCAATTAAGTTTTTCTACCCTGAATGGCGAGACGGCTGGCGAAGCTTTTAAAACGGCCGCCCCGCTGCACAGCGAGGCGTTCCGGCAGTGACAAGTGCAGAACGAGTTCCAGCCAGGCGGCCGTCCCTTACTCACTCTCTCATTAAGCTTTCGCTCCGGTTAGGCGAGGCCGGGAGAGTGTCTCGCCGTGGAAAGACCCGGAGTAACATTCAGGCAGCAAAATACAAAACGGAAAGTGGCGTAGCAACATTAACACGCAAACTATGTCTGGGAATGTCGTGGCCAACAATTCCTATTCATTCCGAGTCGAGGCTATAGACAAACAGGTAGTCGTGTGTTTATGTGCCGCTGTGGGCATGTAAGGTTCTGTTCCGCATAAACACTTACTACGATTTACATATGCGACGGATATGTGGAAAATCTTTCGGATACCTCTGCATCACCTAAAACTTGCACCGAAAATATTGGGAAAATGTAAGGTGCTATTGATGTGCGGTTTTCACAGGATTGACTGGTAGCCAGGGGTTCGTAATTTTCCCTAATAAACTGAGTGTATTAATAGTTATAAAGTGTACTTCTTTCTGCAAACATACACTTTTTCAAATAGAACAATGCCTATTGACATTAACAGACTAAAAGTAGGATAAACTAGAATGTCAGTGGTATTTGTCGCAGATTCTGGTGCAAGTCATTTACGAGATATCGTTTTTCGGAAAGTTTCGCAACCTGTACGGTCGCAGATTCGAATCCTACCTCGGACATGGATGTGTGTGATGTCCTTATGTAAATTGGGGTTAAGTAGTTCTAAGTTCTAGGAGACTGATGACTTCAGATTTTAAGTCCCATAGTGCTCAGAGCCATTTGAACCATTCGGAAAATTTCTACACTGATACTTGTTTGTGTGTGCTTACGTGTTCCTTGAGGGCATTGGGACTTGCTAGTCAGTGTGTGACAGTCCAGGCAGTAGGTCGTGAATGGATAATGCGATTTACCAATGCAGAAAAAGTCGACATGCTCATGGTATATGGAAAACGTAGGAAGACTGCAGCTCGTTCTTGTACGGTGTACGCAGCAAGATATCTCAATAGACGTCAACTATCTCGGCAATTATTTATCAACCTCTTGAACCAGTTAGGTGAAAGTGGTAGTGTAACAGCTAGACAACATAACAAAAGGAAACAATTGACGACAGAACAGGGGGAAATTAAGGTTCTTGCTGGTGTTCCTGCTGATACTGTTGCAGTTGATCTACACGTTGGCTCTCACGCAACCGCACAAGGAACTGGCACGATTCAGGCAAGTGTCCTACACATTCTCCATCGACATAGGTTCCATCCCAAAACCACCTCACTGCATCAAGAGCTGCGTGGAAACGTTTATGAGAAATGTGTTATCTTCTGTACATGGACATTAAGACAGAATACTCTTGACGTACCATCTATATCGTTTCCTGGTGAAGGCACATTTACCAGTCAAGGCCAGGTAAATCCCCACTGACTTCGTTAGGTGGAACGTCAGCGTCCGTGGAGTGTAAACGTGTGGTGTGGAACAGCGAACTATCACCTCATAGGCCAGTTTTTCGTAGACGGAACACTGAAAGCGCACAAGCCTCCTAACAGACTATCTTCCACATATGCTAGGAGACTTTCCACGGCAGACTAGGAGAGACTGTGGTACCATCAAGATGGCTGTCCAGTCCGTAGTGCACGAAATACTACAGCATGTCTTCACGATTTGTTTCCAGATCGTTGGCTTGGACGCAGGGGACCTGAACCTTGGTCGGCCCGTTCCCTGGCTTTGACGCCTGCAGAGATTTTTCTGTGGGGAAAGCTGGAAGATGCTGGTTACAAGCTCATGCCAGCTACACGCGATGATGTGCAACGACGTATTACTGCAGCCTGCTCGGACATCTCCGCTCAAATGCCAGCAAGTGTGCAGCAGTCGTTCCAAATCAGACTGCGGTACTGCCTCTGCAGGTGACCATTTTGTGGTGGTCAGTTGCCCCGTTGCTGGTCAGAATGCACATAACTGTTTTATGCACTTGTGTTGTTCATTAGTGTGTGCTACCACAGGTATCGTAGGAGTGCCAGTGTGGGAAATTTTCAAAATATATCTCTTAAATGACTCGCACTAGAATCGTCCAACAGACACCACTGACATTCTGATTTAACCTAGTTTTAGTCTGTTAATGTCGATACGCATTTTTCATTTCAAAAAGTATATGTTTGCACAAAAAATACAATTTCCAAGTATTATTACAACCTGTTTACTGGCTAACAATAAGGGCCCCATTCTGTAAAATCCTCACATCAATAGCACTTTCTATTTACGCAATATTTGCGGTGAAAGTTTTAGGTGATTCCCCCTGTGTACAAAATGCGGAAATAGTTGAATACATCGATTGGAAGATCTTCAGACTGTTCTACATAACGGGCATATAGATTTAAACATTTATCATATCTCTTAACAATACGGTCCACTGAAGTCGGTGCGGCGGATTGCCACCCGGAGGACCCGGGTTCGATTCCCAGCATTGCCAAGCATTTTTCTTCAGTGGGTGAACTCAGTCTTGTGATGCCAGCTGAGGAGCTACCTGATCGAGTAATAGCGGCTCCACATCATGACGGCTGATAACGGCCGGGAGAGTTGTATGATTACTTCAAGCTCCTCCATACCGCATCCAACAATGCTATCGATGCTGTCAGAGGATGGTGACATGATGGTCACTCGAATCCTGGGTGTACTACGGGTTCCCACCTCATGAGGGTACGTCCAATGTTATCTAACATGAACGTCTTGGTAGTCCAGGTGATACGGTGTGAGGAAGCATAATGTTGATTGGCGTACTGACCTCCAAATCTTTGACCACAGTACACTTATTCGACACTGTAAGCCTTCCCTACTGCATATTTTCAAGAGTGCATTCGTCCCCGATCTCATTTTTATCGACCGCAGTGCGCGACCGCATCGAACAGCGCAGGTGGAGAAGCTCTTGGAACGAGAGGATATTCGGCGAATGGACTGGTCTGCCTGTTACACCGAATTAAATCCCATCGAGTATGCGTCGGATGCTTTGGGGAGACGTATTTCAACTCGTTCATGCGCACGCCTATCCAGCAGTTGTCAGTCGTTCTGTTGAAGGAATGGATGGCCCTGCCTCAAGAACTCCGTACCACTCTTGTGGCCAGCTTGGGAGCACGTTGCAGAGCATGCATTACTGTCCGTGGTCATCACACACACTATTAAGAGCCCTGTCCCGTCATTTTCAATGTCCAAGGGATCGTCATTAAGCGTGGTCACTTCAGTATAATTATTGTCTTTGAATTAAAGTGCCATTTCTGTTGGTCTCGTTGTGTGTTTCTTTAAGTTAGCTTCTGTACTATACTGCAGCAGTTGTTTCTATGTATGGTACGAAGTTTCATCGAGCTCTGTTATTTGGCACATCATGCGAAAGCTAATTCAGACCTTACGTTTTGCATACCAGTGCAACTAACAAGTTCACTCCACCAAAATTCTTCCACCTGAGATTGTAGCCACGTCCTGATAACATTTTGGAATTCTTTGTCAGAGTCAAAGCACTGGAGTTCAAGCCACCCTAACATGTATGCGAAGAAGTGGAAATCTGATGGTGTCAAAATATGCTGAAAGGAAGACATTAAAAAACGTCAAATTGGGAGATACACCATAATTATTAGATGCACGGCACACTGCACGGAGGTGTTCTCTAAAGAACATGATGAAGTAATAATTAAAAAAAGATTATAAAAGTGGGGAAACAATAATGCTTGCAATATGTCAAGCTTGCGAAAAAAGATCAACTGGAGAGGAGAAATACATCACAATAAGTCCTATGGTATACTGCTACTGTATAAGAGTGTATGTTGTTGTCTTCAGTCCTGAGACTGGTTTGATGCAGCTCTCCATGCTACTCCATCATGCGCAAGAGTCCACTCTCCCAGTACCTACTGCAACCTACATCCTACTGAATCTGCTTAGTGTATTCATCTCTTGGTCTCCCTCTACGATTTTTACCCTCCAAGCTGCCCTCCAATGCTAAATTTGTGATCCCTTGATGCCTCAAAACATGTCCTACCAACCGATCCCTTCTTCTAGTCAAGTTGTGCCACAAACTTCTCTTCTCCCCAATCCTATTTAATACCTCCTCATTAGTTACGTAATCTATCCACCTTATCTTCAGCATTCTTCTGTAACACCACATTTCGAAAGCTTCTATTCTCTTCTTGTCCAAACTAGTTATCGTCCATGTTTCACTTCCATACTTGGCTACACTCCAAACAAATACTTTCAGAAACGACTTCCTGATACATAAATCTGTATTCGATGTTAACAAATTTCTCTTCTTCAGAAACGCTTTCCTTGCCATTGCCAGTCTACATTTTATATCCTCTCTACTTCGACCATCATCAGTTATGTTACTTCCTAAATAGCAAAACTCCTTTAGTACTTTAAGTGTCTCATTTCCTAATCTAATTCCCTCAGCATCACCCGATTTAATTTGACTACATTCCATTATCCTCGTTTTGCTTTTGTTGATGTTCATTTTATATCCTCCTTTCAAGACACTGGCCATTCCGTTCAACTGCTCTTCCAAGTCCTTTGCCGTCTCTGACAGAATTACAATGTCATCGGCGAACCTCAAAGTTTTTACTTCTTCTCCATGAATTTTAAAACCTACTCCAAATTTTTCTTTTCTTTCCTTTACTGCTTGCTCAGTATACAGATTGAATAACATCGGGGAGAAGCTACAACCCTGTCTCACTCCCTTCCCAACCACTGCTTCCCTTTCATGCCCCTCGACTCTTATGACTGCCATCTGGTTTCTGTACAAATTGTAAATAGCCTTTCGCTCCCTGTATTTTACCCCTGCCACCTTTAGAATTTGAAAGAGAGTATTCCACTCAACATTGTCAAAAGCTTTCTCTATGTCTACAAATGCTAGAAACGTAGGTTTGCCTTTTCTTAATCTTTCTTCTAAGATAACTCGTAAGGTCACTATTGCCTCACGTGTTCCAACATTTCTACGGAATCCAAACTGATCCTCCCCGAGGTCCGCATCTACCAGTTCTTCCATTCGTCTGTAAAGAATTCGCGTTAGTATTTTGCAGCTGTGACTTATTAAAGTGATAGTTCGGTAATTTTCACATCTGTCAGCACTTGCTTTCTTTGGGATTGGAATTATTATATTCTTCTTGAAGTCTGAGGGTATTTCGCCTGTCTCATACATCTTGCTCACCAGCTGGTAGAGTTTTGTTATGACTGGCTCTCCCAAGGTCGTCAGTAGTTCTAGTGGAATGTTGTCTACTGCGGGGGCCTTGTTTCGACTCAGGTCTTTCAGTGCTCTGTCAAACTCTTCACGCAGTATCGTATCTCCCATTTCGTCTTCATCTACATCCTGTTCCATTTCCATAACATTGTCCTCAGGTACATCACCCTTGTATAAACCTTCTATATATTCCTTCCGCCTTTCTGCCTTCCCTTCTTTGCTTAGAACTGGGTTGCCATCTGAGCTCTTGATATTCATACACGTAGTTCTCTTCCCTCCAAAGGTCTCTTTCATTTTCCTGTAGGCAGTATCTATCTTACCCTTGTGAGATAAGCTTCTACATGCTTACATTTGTCCTCTAGCCATCCCTGCTTAGCCATTTTGCACTTCCTGTCGATCTCATTTTTGAGACGTTTGTATTCCTTTTTGCCTGCTTCATTTACTGCATTTTTATATTTTCTCCTTTCATCTGTTAAATTCAATATTTATTCTGTTACCCAAGGATTTCTAGCAGCCCTCGTCTTTTTACCTATTTTATCCTCTGCTGCCTTCACTACTTCATCCCTCAGAGCTACCTATTCTTCTTCTACTGTGTTTCTTTCCCCCATTCCTGTCAACTGTTCCCTTATGCTCTCCTTGAAACTCTATACAACCTCTGGTTCTTTCAGCTTATCCAGATCCCATGTCCTTAAATTCCCACCTTTTTGCAGTTTCTTCAGTTTTAACCTGCAGGTCATAACCGATAGATTGTGGTCAGAGTCCACATCTGCCCCTGGAAATGTCCTACAATTTAAAATCTGATTCCTAAATCTCTGTCTTACCATTATATAATCTATCTGATACCTTTCAGTATCTCCAGGCTTCTTCCATGTATACAACCTTCTTTTATGATTTTTGAACCAAATGTTAGCTATGATTAAGGTATGCTCTGTGCAAAATTCTACCAGACGGCTTCCTCTTTCATTTCTTAGCCCCAGTCCATAATCACCTACTATGTTTCCTTCTCTCCCTTTTCCTACTGACGAATTCCAGTCACCCATGACTATTAAATTTTCGTCTCCCTTCACTACTTGACTAATTTCTTTTATCTCATCATACATTTCTTCAATTTCTTCGTCATCTTCAGAGCTAGTTGGCATATAAACTTGTACTACTGTAGTAGGTGTGGGCTTCGTATCTATCTTGGCCACAATAATGCGTTCACTTTGCTGTCTGTAGTAGCTTACCCGCATTCCTATTTTCCTATTCATTATTAAACCTACTCCTGCATTACCCCTATTTGATTTTGTGTTTATAACCCTGTAGTCACCTGACCAGAAGTCTTGTTCCTGCTGCCACCGAACTTCACTAATTCCCACTATATCTAACTTTAACCTATCCATTTCCCTTTTTAAATTTTCTAGCCTACCTTCCCGATTAAGGTATCTGACATTACACGCTCCGATCCGTAGAACGCCAGTTTTCTTTCTCCTGATAACGACATCCTCCTGAGTAGTCCACGCCCGGAGATCCGAATGGGGGACTATTTTACCTCCGGAATATTTTACCCAAGAGGACGCTATCATCATTTAATCATACAGTAAAGCTGCATGTCCTCGGGAAAAATTACGGCTGTAGTTTCCCCTTGCTTTCAGCCGTTCGCAGTACCAGCACAGCAAGGCATTTATGGTTAATGTTGCAAGGCCAGATCAGTCAATCATCCAGACTGTTGCCCCTGCAACTACTGAAAAGGCTACTGCCCCTCTTCAGGAACCACATGTTTGTCTGGCCTCTCAACAGATACCCCTCCGTTGTGGTTGCACCTACGGTACGGCCATCTGTATCGCTAGGGCACGCAAGCCTCCCCACCAATGGCAAGGCCCCTGGTTCATGGGGGGATAAGAGTGTAAGGTGGCTATAATTTAGCACCTTACAAGCACTCATCTACATACTTTGCCGTGATCTACAACCACAACTAGGTATCATTCGATAAGTTGTCCTTCGTATATATGAATATTTAAAGAGACAGGCATTGTCACATTTGCCTTGTAAATGGTTGTTTACGCTTTTTCGTGACAGGTGGCGGAGTGTCTTTATTATCAAAACGGCGTAATGAATGATTGCCTGTACTAGTAGAGGTTGGAACGCCAGTGGAGATGACACTGCAGGCAGAACTCAAGCCCTGGGTGGAAGGCCCGCACAGGTGTGTTGGTCCTGCTTAAACAGAGGAAGTAACAAGACGAACGTTGGGGCACCTGAGCGCTGGAGCACAGTAGCAGAGTCACGGCCGGCTGGGCTTGTATGTAGGCCAGAAGGATGACCGGGAACTCTACAAATCTTGGACACAGCTGAGAGGAACGAGGAAGCGTCACCTCGGAAATCACGCAAGCTGTGATATTTTCAAGAATCTTTTCTAAGAAGCGTACCATTTTATGAGTATAGGTGTTTTCTCGCAAACTTTCCGCGCTGGATGACAAAAGACTAAAACATTGTTGGTCGGCGCTCGGAAGAATCTGTAGAGATGGAGAATATTCCGCGGTTTCGAGAAAATGATTCGCCTTCTGTAGTTACGAGAGAGGGGAGCCGAGTCTTACTGGGATGCCAGCGGTAGAGAGGAATAGTCCTCCGTTTTGAGCGCCCGTGTGTGACGGTAGCTCAGTTCAGCTTTGTTGGTACAGACGGACTTGATGTCTTTGCTCTCCGGACTGTTTTAGTTAGAATGGTTAGGCACTGTACTGTTGCGAACTTATACGATTCTGGACTTCGCTCCGGGTTAGAAATCGTCGTTGATTACGCAGCGTTCAGTGATTGAGAGCACTTCTTCTGCCTATGCTTACGTTGAGACGTTATTTGAACTCCGCCCTTGTGGCTAGGCGCTCGCATTCCTCGTCTGTAGAACACAGAGAGGAGAAGACAGTATTAGAGAATGTTAGTCAGAGGACCGCCTTCTGCTGTCCTAGTGTTTAAAAGAGTTTTATTTTGTGGCTGGAGTTCTTCCATCGTCGCAGACGTGTACGAGAACCATCACTCCGACGAACCGGATGCAGTACATACGGTAATATTGCTAATTGCTTCGGCTTATTAGGGCTATAAAGCTAAACAGCTGCGATCACGCTAGTTTATTTCCACTGTTCCACACCACTATAGATCACCTTTGAAACTAGTGTCGTCTTGTTCAAATGGTTCAAATGGCTCTGAGCACTATGAGACTTAACATCTGTGGTCATCAGTCCCCTAGAACTTAGAGCTACTTAAACCTAACTAACCTAACGACATCGCACATATCCATGCCTGAGGCAGGATTCGTACGTGCGGTCGTAGTGGTTCCAGACTGAAGCGCCTAGTGTTTGGTACATAGACGATGTCAGTGATTTCACGTTATTCCTGTTAGATCGCGTGGCCATGAAAAGGGGCAGAGTTGGGTAATTGAGTAGAAATTTTAGTTAGGAAATATAGAGTTTTGTAATAAAGGGTTGTTTTTTAATCTACAATAAATGTATAATAAGATACAACGTTTATCATTTAGTAGTATTAGTTGCCTTAATCATTCATCTAAGTTGAGGTTGTAAATTATATGTTAAAGAGCATTAAGGGATCCTAAGATCTGCTTCAGGGGGTAGTCAGACAGGGCCAAATCATCAATTTAGCGTTCAATATTTTCCGTTGCACACATGCATTTTACACTTGCCTGGAGTAGAATCTTGGAAGCGGTACATCTTATGGTAGAAAATGCAGTGAACACATCGAATTACTCATAGAGAGGTGTGTGGATGGCCGAAAGACTTCAGCGTACTGAGAGCAAGCTGGAAATATGTAGCACGTCCGAGCAAGGAATCCCATTAAGACTCAAATGGAGCTTCTGTTTTAGATCCATCCATATTAATCGACAAAGCTCAAAGAATCTCGAAAGCGATTCCAGATATAGTAACTAAGTGACACAGTCCATATGGCAATGTTTCATAAATGTTTACCGATCTTGTACAGAAATTACTAGAAGGAAGAGAATATTCTCCTACAAAAATCTCTAGGTATGTTTGGAAATACAACAGTCGAGAGAGACAGCGAAATAACTGTACACTCTTCATTCGGTGTATCCTGTAACAAACGTAGTATAACGTGACCATTCACCATAAACTGTTTGTACCGTTTCTGTCAAAATCGTGGCAAGGTAAGTCAAATGTAACGAGCCTCCTGCCAGATTTTTATGTTTTATTTTTTATTTTTAAGTTGTGACATGACTTTCCCATATCGCTTTGTGATTTTTTTTCACCTCTGCCACGATTTCGTGATAATTAATTGTGTGAGCTTGGTATTTTCGTGCTGCTAGCGGCAAGTATTCGATTTCTTACCAGAAGGGGAAGATCCAAATATGTCAGCAGTTCTTTAAGATCGGCAGAAAGCTTTTCACACCGTTCCAGTGAGCAAGCAATGAGTGTCTCCAGGGTGGCAGCCAGTTTTCTCGGAAATGGTCCTGTTTCCTTAAACTCTTACCCGCCTGTCACAAGCGGAGATGCCAGTGGTCGGAACAGCTTTCCCCTAAGTGTTTCTGAAGGATGAAATTTACCTTCCTGTCCGCATATCAAAGACGCAGTCGCCTACGGACGCTTCCCTGGCAAGAAAAAGTTCGTTGCTTCCCTACAACACTACGGTTTGTCGAATCCAAAGTAACGCCCCGTCACCAGCCGAGCTGCAGTCAGCGATGACCAATGGAGAGAGACTGTTGGAACACAGTACTAACCTCAGCAATCGCAACGTGCTTTTTGAAAAGTCTGTTACTTTCTCCAGCTTTGATCTATAAAAGGGAATATATTCGTCCGTCAAATTGGCAGTAGAATTCCATCTGCCTTCAAACTGGAGCTTTGAAATTGTGGGGGCCGGGAGAGAACTTGGACTTTAAGAGAATATTCACTTCCTAGCTCTCGTCTTGCGTTGACTGGAGCCCTCCCGCTGTATTTGAAGAATGTAAGGGTCGCTCAGACAATAGTACAACTCAGCTTCTGAGCAGCTCGTAGTTAACGCGTTTGGCTATGCATCTCAAGTTATCAATTATTTATATTAAATTTCTTCTCATTTATTGTGCTTTTGCTAGATACGCAGATGTGGGAGTCTTATTTATTTTGTTTCCTTTGGACTTCCGATTAAACTTATGTCTGAAAGAGTCATTTTATTTTGCAACAATTTTCAGTATGTTGCACTGTATTATTCATTGTCAGTTTTTCACTTGACTCGATTAAATAAAAGTTTTTGAGTCTTCATCTGATTTACATCTTTCGATCTACAAAAATAAATATAACTAGCGCCACTTCTAGGATGTTTTCTTCACTGTGATGAGTTTCCATCGTGTAACCTGACCAAGCACTATTTTTTAAGACATATGAGAAGCAAAGGTGGTGGCGAGTGTCACACGCTCACATATTCTTGTTTCATATATGTGTATATCTGGCAGTAGTTGGTGCAAAATCTATTGAGTTTTATTTCGAGGTCTTTCAAGTCTGTTAATGTCACTATTCGGTGAATTGTGTCATGCGTCCAATAATTTTTTGTTATTTTGCATTCATACTAAAGCAGGTAATTGCATGTCGTCTTAAAAATATGACGTATAGTTAATTTTCAAACTTTTTGTTTCTAATGTTTATTTGCGCAACGGATTTTTTAGATCTGGTGATGTGATGTAATCTTACGGGTGTGATTTGTTTGCGAAAGAATATGCTACATACCAACTTTAACCTGGATCGTTGATATTCCTGAGTTTTTATCTTGAAGCAGTATTCTGCTACACATGCGCATAAGGTGATGGTGAGCGTGATCTTTCCTTGATGGTAATTCGTAGGTAAGTTGTTAAATGAAATAATACACACAAATATTTCTTTTGACTTTTCGCTTACTATTTCCAATCTGTTTTCGGCACCAACTGTTATCACGCAAACTTACCATTATCTGCACCATATTATTTCACTCTGTTCATCACCTTGCTAAAACAAAATTTGCTCGATAATGTTCTTGCTCAGTAGTCAGACCTATGCCCTCACCCTTGTGATCAGCACATAACGTCCTGAACCCCTGTGCTCCTATGTGCTGTGCCGCTACTGACCATGCTCCGGCGTTCCGTTTCCTGAGCTTTAGCGTCTTGGCGTCGCACACTAAGCTTTTAACACCCCATGGTCTCATACGTTTTTGTCAATGAGTACAATATTCTTCCAAACAAGTTCGTTTTCTTAACAAAGTTATGCATAAAAATTTTCTTATTTTCTAATACACCAGTTTTAGTTTGAACCTATTCATGAATTAATCACAATGCGAAGTGACACCGAAGGTTTGCAAAGATATTGTCATCTTACATTAGTAACAAGATACAGGTAATAAGTGTGGTCTATGTGGCCAGTTCCATGCTATTTCCTGTTTATTATTATGTTACTGGTTTTATGTTAACATTTTTTGTACCAGTTGGATGCAACACATATTCCCTTTTTTTGCATGGGGTTTTCCAGTTCTCCTCTATCACCATACTCGTTAGACCAGGTTATCTCAGCTCAAGTGCTACCAGGTATTCGGCATTTCTAGTATGGAATTACACTTGATCCTTTCATTCACCTCACGGTTTTTTTTCTTGAATCTCTTCATTTCATCCTTTAAGTCCATTTAAATCAATATGCTTCTATAGGTTCACATCTGACACTCTTACAATTTGGTCACTGTGTTTGCTTCACTAAAACTAAATTCAGTGGCCCAAGCATACATTTGGAGAAAGTGTCCTTAATCCTTACTCAATACCGTGTTCTCGTACATAAGGTCTCTCGTTATGTTATCTTCTCTTTGGCCTTCTTCAGTTACATTGCTGTACAGACACAAGAATTCCTCAATTTCTTGTTCATAATTTCCCCAGTTTCTAAGAGAAGATGATACTCGCCATTTGAGCTTTTCCTCGTTATATTATTCACTCTTGCACCCACCCCTGAGTCATCAACTTGACCTTCCAATTAATTTTTCTGCTAACTCTGCTTTTTTATAACTCGAAAGAGAATGAAGGTTTGCGAAATTACCTGTACTGCAATGAGATTGTCTTTTTCTTCTCTCATCGCCTCTTTGAGATACCGTACGAACAACAACAATAATAATCTTCAGTCATGCCTTACATAAATTTTAATTAGAATCTCTGTTTCCAGTTCCTCATTTTGACTGGTTGCCCTTGATGGTCATCAGTCGTTGCACTCAAAACATGTTCTCCTATGACTTATTCGCCTTGGTCCAATATGCGTTACTGAAAGCTGCAGCTTTGTGCGGAAGTGGCACCTCGGCACGCTCCTGCTCTTAGTAAGTGTGAAATTAGAATTATTTCGCAGTATCATCATCTTTTCTGAATCTAAGCTCATCTCCATAAACTCGGTCTGCTGAATACTGGTAATGAAAACATTTTCAAGGGTAGTACTTGACCAGCAAGGGGAGGAGAGTTAATGAGGTAAAGTTTATGGTCACCAGACATTAGACCATTGCAATGTTTGAAACCTTTCCGAATTCGATCGTGGCGTGAGGTCGATGATGATCCACACCTTGAAGGAAGACGTTAAGCTCGGCGGCCCTACCGGTGCTCTCCGTGAAGAACATACTGCTCACTGGCACTGAGTTGCAATTTCGACACGATCAATAGTACTGACATTTTCCTGACATGGCACACAGTTTTAACCTGCCAAGAAGTTTCAAAACATAACACTCTTATCTGCAATGTTATAAATTCATTCTGGGAACAATTCCCCGTGCTGTGACTGAGCTGTTTCCCCGCAGTTTCCTTTCTTCTAGAAACACTAGACCTGCAAGATATTCCGGAGATATTCTGTGAAGCTCCGGAAATATGAAACCATGAGCAAACTAGAGCTGTGTAGCCGGACGGTATTTTGACCCTCAGAGTTGCCACATCTCACTCGGCTTTAGTACTACTGTTACAGTTTACAAACACATAGGATGTGCTTGAATTAAACGGTTGTTAACTGTCTCATTACAATAAGGTGGACTTCAAACTGCAGTTCCACGAAATTCAACAACATGGTTTAGTTCCATCATTTAAACCTTATCTACGAGATTTCCTGGGACTCTTTCTTGTTAATACGAACGAAAGTCATCTTCTGCTTGACAGGTTAGCGGCTAAAAAAAAGTTTTGTTCCTTCGACATGTCCATAAATTGGTATGTCCAGAGCCTTAGTCGTCGGGAGGAGGTATTTCCGATTCTTCGTTCATTGTCGAATTTCACCAGATTGGCGCTGTGATCGTAATATTTAATTGTGATTAAACTGATAAATATGTGGTTGGTTTCCGAGGACGACTCTGCCTGGCATCTGGACGCATGGTGGAGGTAGCCAGTGATCAGAAAGAATAGACATATCCCGTTTAAGCCTCGAGCCAATGCTGAGCCTCTTGAACTGAACAGGCGGGATGTGAGCGTGCAATGACCAAACCCTGTCGCCATCTGGGGTGTGGATAGTGAAGTAATACTCAATATGCATGGGCAGCCTTCGAGATCACGTGTGTTGTCAGTATTCTCTGATGTTCATGTGAAAAATTGAGAAGATTCAATGTGACGAGTGTTCGTCCTGGACGGATATCTCCCCCATCTAAACTTATCGATTGACAGTTGGGCAGTCACAGCGGCGCGCTCTCCGGGCTCTGAGCGTACAGAACGGCCAGTGTGTTTGTGCCGGGAGATTGCGGCAGATGCCTACGGAAGGTTCTGCGATCTCCAACATATAATTGTGACAGCTTCTTTGAAATGGTTCATGATTCAAGTGTATGTGTTTAGTGCTTCTGAATACAGCCCGGTGGGCTCTGTCTTTCAATGGTGTTTGCTGTTATTGCTACCCTACCACACACTAGATCCTTCCTTCTTTTTCTCCAGAGAGAACAAACTTAGGAATTCTACGGTGATAAAAAAAAGACAAACTTAGTAGACCTCTAGTGATCAGGAATTCCAAAACCGTGACAGCATAAATTCCCGCCGAAATCTGAAATTCCAACTATCGTTTTATACAGCACCAATTCCAATCAAGGCTTGAAATTCCTCATAGATCAGTTTAGTGGTATAGTGGTATTGTGGGCATGCAACTGACCAAACCGTCCTGTAAATGGCTTACGGACATGGCACAGTTGAGCTGAAATTTTAAATTCTCAGCTACCTCCAATGGAATGGACTTACTGTCAAACGATAGAACTATGGCAGTCTATACCAATAGGAAGTAGAGAGAAACCCAGAAGGGGGAAAAATTGAGTTTGGAAACTGGGCCCTTGCAAGATCGAATCCCGGAATTTCCCTCCACATATACCAGTCCATCCACCAATAGGATGCAAAGAAGGGCTGTCCCACACTGAGAGTATTCATTTAATTGATTGTCCAATCAGTTTGATAGAGTAAGAGACTTATTTCAAAGACATCCACAGCCCAGCATTTTCAGAAGGGCTAGAGGTCTTCAGGTATACACTACCTTATTCAGGACAAAGGAGGGAGTAGTGTGGCTCCTGGTGGCACCAGACAGGCTCTACCTGGTTCTTCTGGAGTGCCTTTGTTCCATCCGCTACAGGTTTCCATAGCACTGAAAGCATGAGGACAAAGAGTTATACCGACTGCTAGTACCAGGTGTGCATCGGGGGCGAAGGGGCAGGGGAGGGAGATGGAAGGAAGGAGGGTGGGAGGGCATCTTGGTCTGTGTGCGTTTGCATATGTTGGTTCATGAATAAACAGGAAGCACCCACTTGAGAGTGAATGTCATTCCCCAGCTATCAAGGGATGCAGCCACCTGGTGCTTTGCTTAGGGGATTAGTACTATATGGCAATTGCTCCAACTACTGGACCCCAGGCCGATGGCGTGATCCCAGTGCATGGCTACGTTGACGAGACCCCCAGAGGAGTTTCGACATGTGGCGCGGCCCGCTACAGTGCTTTCGATATGCGCAGTGTGGTACTGCCCCACTGGCGTTGCAGCTACTACAAGGGAAAAGAGGCGATTCCAGTCTTATGCTGCAGCTGCGGCGCAAGTGATTTTTTGTGGGAGGAAGTGAATGCTGTAATTACTTGTGGTGAGCATTTTTAGTCGATTTCATGATAATATTCGTTGTGTGATCGAAAAAAAAACAATATAGTTGTGTATTTAATTACATTTTTTTCGACCTGCAATATAAATTTTGCATCTTCCACAACTAAAAACATAGAAATCCAACCACTGAGAATTGGTACGCATACTGAGTTTTATATGTAAACAAAATACTGATAATATTAATAATACCAAAATATAAATAATAGTATTATTATGACGTCTTCAATGTAACTGAATTTCCTGTCATGGGATCCTTCCTTCCACCAGCTCAGCGACGTCTCCCACCAGTTTTATCTGATAGAGGGGGTGGGGGGGGGGGGGGGGCGGAGGGAGGAAGTGTGGGGCAAAGCGGTGTGGGAGGGACGTTCTCTGCAGCTGGCGTTGTGCACTAGCTCAGCGATGCCTGTAAATCAAGGTGAGCACACTCAGAGCATTTTCCTGCCAATTTCGAGAAAGTTTCCTAACAGGAGACACCTATAATTTCCAAAAATAAAGAATATGTTCTTCCACATCAACAGCATACCTCAGACGGAGCGATTTTCTGCCATTTCTTTCTGTGACGGGAGGAGAGGGTGGAAAGCTAGGGGATTTTCCTGAGTGGGAGAGCGAATGGGGAAAAGTGACTCAAGGATTTAAAGGGAGGGGATGACAAAAGAATGGTTCAGAAATTAGCAACAGATTAAGGGGAACAATAGTTTTAGGAGAGCAGAAGGGATGACATCGAACAAAACAATAGGTTAAAGCAAGGGGGGAGGAGGAGAGAGTGACATGGAAAACCACTTAACAGAACAGTATGGTAAGGATGAAATGTATGCTTGTCCCTGATATATGCAACCCACACTAACAAAATGCACTTGTCCTGCCATCACCCTACTAGTTACATAAATTGGGTAACAATCCACAAAAGGCCTGTCAGTAGCTGGAAAAATACTGATTCTGGCAACACTAATGAAATATCATATGTCGTGTAGAGATACTGTCACGCATTATTTAACATACTGGCTAGAGTTGTCAGCTTTGGCAACCCCGTAAGACGAAAGGTAACACTAAGTATATGAAATATGCAACTCTTGCGAACTAACATTTGCCAATTTTTATTTCCACACCAAAACTTAACTTCAAATACCAGACTTGAAACTTAAAATATTTAAAAGTTAACACTGTTTATTTTATACACTGGTGAAAATCAATGGTGCTGGACATGGAACTTATATACGTACTTGTTCACTCAAGTAGTGATTTCTAGTTCACCTTATGTAGAACATGCTAATAGAGCTTTGAGCAGCTCATATTGTAGTATATTTTAACAAAAAGTTCACTTTCGACAGATTTCACCTTACGCTTGTTTTGCTCATCAATCCACAATTTTTTAATAAGGGAAAACCCAAAAATCACAGCATGTAAATAATGTTTTGCTCTTACGGAAGAGTGAAAGTATGAACCATGTGAATACGTCTTCACTCAGGCACTCCTCACAATTACCTCTTCAGCACTACTATGAAAACGAGGCGGAGAAACAATTGACTATTAAACCAGCTGTTTTGATGCTCTCTGGTGTATATTACACATATTGGCTTTAGCCAACAAGAATAAGATGAAAAACTTAAAAATATAAAATTAAAAATTATGCAATATGATATAAAAAAGTAAAACTGTAAAATCAAACAAAAATTATAGATTGAGTGTGTCCTGTCATACTCATGTTGGGAAGCAGGCTGTAGGAAAATAGGGACGATCCCTGCAAAGTCTGGACAGGGGCAACCATAATACTGGCAGCAACTGTAGTTACTGAAAGATACTCGGGACTATAAAAGCAACACTGACTGACACAAAGTCCAAAATTAAGTTAACAGGATGTTCGTCGAAGCCCTCTTAAATGAAAACAAGACTTCGAAAGAAAGACTGACCCTCGCCTCTCTTCTTCAACTGTGTAACCTGTTGTTGTTTTTACGGTCTTCAGTCCTGAGACTGGTTTGATGCAGCTCTCCATGCTACCCTATCCTGTGCAAGTTGCTTCATCTCCCAGTACGTACTGCAGCAAACATTCTTCTGAATCTGCTTGGTGTATTCGTCTCTTGGTCTCCCTCTACGATTTTTACCCTCCACGCTGCCCTCCAATACTAAATTGGTGATCCCTTGATGGCTCAGAACATGTCCTACTAACCGATCCCTTTTTCTAGTCAAGGTGTTTCCCCAAACTCCTCTTCACCCCAATTCTATTCAATACTTCTTCATCAGTTTTTTTCTTCTTTTTTAGCACTATGGCGCTCAACTGCTATGGTCATCAGTCCCCTAGAACTTAGAACTACTTAAATCTAACTAACCTAAGGAAATCACACACATCCATGCCCGAGGCAGGATTCGAACCTGCGACCTTAGCAGCCGCACGGTTCCGGACTGCGCGCCTAGAACCGCGAGACCACCGCGGCCGGCTCTTCATTAGTTATGTGATCTACTCACCTAATCTTCAGCATTCTTCTGTAGCACCACATTTCAGGAGCTTCTATTCTCTTCTTGTCCATGTTTCACTTACATACATTGCTACACTCTATACAAACACTTTCAGAAACGACTTCCTGGCACTTAAATCTATACTCGGTGTTAACAAATTTCGCTTCTTCAGGAACGCTTTCCTTGCCATTGCCAGTCTACATTTTATATCCTCTCTACTTCGACCATCATCAGTTATTTTGCTCCCCAAATAGCAAAACTCCTTTACTACTTTAAGTGTCTCATTTCCTAATCTAATTCCCTCAGCATTACCCGAGTTAACTCGACTACATTCCACTATCCTCGTTTTGTGTTTGTTGATGTTCATCTTATATCCTCCTTTCAATACACTGTCAATACCATTCAACTGCTCTTCCAAGTCCCTTGCTGTCTCTGACAGAATTACAATGTCATCGGCGAACCATAAAATTTTTATTTCTTCGTCATGGATTTTAATACCTACTCCGAATTTTTCTTTTGTTTCCTTTCCTGCTTGAATAACATCGGGGAGAGGCTACAACCCTGTCTAACTCTATTCCCAAACACTGCTTCCCTTTCTTGCCATCGACTCTTATAACTGTCATCTGGTTTCTGTACAAATTGTAAATAGCCTTTCGCTCCCTGTATTTTACCGTTACCACCTTTAGAATTTGAAAGAAAGTATTCCATTCAACATTTACAAAAGCTTTATCTAAGTCTACAAACGTAGGTTTGCCCTTCCCTAATCTATTTTCTAGGATAAGTCGTAGGGTCAGTATTGCCTCACATGTTCCAACATTTCTACGGAATCCAAACTGATCTTCCCCGAGGTCGGCTTCTGCCGGTTTTTCTATTCGTCTGTAAAGAATTCGTGAAAGTGTTTTGCAGCCGTGGCTTATTAAACTGATACTTCGGTAATTTTCACATCTGTCAACACCTTCTTTCTTTGGGACTGGAATTATTATATTCTTCTTGAAGTCTGTGGGTACTTCGCCTCACTCATACATTTTGCTCACCAGGTGGTAGAGTTTAGTCAGGAGTGGCTCTCCCAAGGCCGTCAGTTGTTCTAATGGAATGTTGTTTACTCCTGGGGGCTTATTTCGACTTAGGTCTTTTAGTGCTCTGTCAAACTCTTCACACAGTATCATATCTTCCATTTAATCTTCATCTTCATCCTCTTCCATTTCCATAATATTGCGCTCAAGTACATCGTCCTTGTATGGACCCTCTATATACTACTTCCACCTTTCTGCTTTCCATTCTTTGCTTAGAACTGGGATTCCAGCTGAGTACTTGATATTCATACAAGTGGTTGTCTTTTCTCCAAAGGTCTCTTTAATTTTTCTGTAGGCAGTATCTATCTTACCCCTAGTGAGATAAGCCACCACATCCTTACATTTATTCTCCAGCCATCCCTGCTTAGCCATTTTGCACTTCCTGGCAATCTCATTTTTGAGACGTTTGTATTCCTTTTTGCCTTCCTTATTTACTGAATTTTTATACTTTCTCCTTTCATCAATTAAATTCAATATTTCTTTTGTTACCCAATGATTTCTACTAGCCCTCGACGTTTTTCCTATTTGATACTCTGCTACCTTCACTACTTCATCCCTCAAAGTACCCATTCTTCTTCTACTGTATAACTTTCCCCCATTCCAAGCGAAAAAACAAATATAATCTTAAATAAAAGACATTAAGGGCATTATGCAAAAACATGGAGTTCGGTTTTAAGCCATACAGGAAGAATGAATAACTCGACATCGACGAAACGACATATTTGATTAGAAACAGAAAACCGGAGTACAGTGGTACAAGAACGGAGAAGAAAGTAGAGGAAATGGGTATGCAACCGGAAGATCAGCAAAACAAGATGTCCTCCGAAAAGCTGTCGTGACGTTTGAGACTTTCTGAGAAACGAACAACTCGGGCAATGTGGCCACATGAATGCTACACCAGACACAGTCCACTGATGAAAAACATTTCGTTTGACGAAAATAAAAATAATAAATACACCTTTGAGCAACTGTCACAATGTAACTGCTCAAGCTTTCCCGGCGAGGCGTTGTCATGTTCATTAATGGGTTTCTACCGGTTATTCGCGTCTTTTCTGCACGGTATGTCAACTGTGTGAGTGGAACGAGTCCAGTATTTATGCCTATGTTGTTCTAGGCGTTCCCTCTGCGGTCCGCGCCGCGTCTGCCGCTCTGTCCGTGGTGTGCGCCGACCAATAGCAACGGCTGTAGCGTTTTCTTCTAGTCGCAGTTGTTCCGAACGCTGTGCGCTTACTTTGTGGTTATTGTCCGTTGTCAGTATAGCTGAATTAAGTTCTGAATGGCGTCCAAGCTGCGCTAGACGTTTTATCTTCCTATTGTAGTCATTTGAGTCCTTCTGTGAATTAGGGCATTCTGTTACCGTGCTGTGTCGTGTTAGGCGTTCGTCCGAAGCTCTTGCCCCCAGGAGCGGCTGCAGCGTCATTTTCTGGCCGATTGTGTTCACATTGTCGCTCGAGACTCGGAAGAGCGTCCTCAGATACTTTGTCCGTTGTCTGATGTGCCATTTCACGTACGTCCTTAGTTACATGTACTGGTCGGTCATCTCTAACTCCACCCTGATATTTGTGTCTCTTGGGGTCTGGATGTTGTCTACATCGCGTCTTCAAAAGACCGAGTGCTGGGTTCCAGGCCAAGCTCAGCTGGAAACCGGTGTCCCGGTTAATGAGATTCTCCGCAACCTTAATCTCAATAGATTCTCTGACGACGCTGTCCCAGTATCTCGATGTCTGCGTTATCTTGGCATCATTATACTGCATAGAATGATTGACTTCTAAACAATGTTCGGGAACCGCTGACTTGGTTGCCTGTCTCAGTCTTGTGTGCCTTTGGTGCCCTTTTCACCTGATGTCAACCGTCCTCGTCGTCTTGCCGATGTATGCCATACCACATTGACATAGTACGTGGTAAACGCCCGGTTTCTGTAAATGCGGGTCATCCTTCACACTCGTGCAGGAAAGACGCGAATAACCGGCAGAAACCCGATTACTCAACATGACAACTGTCACAATGATTGTAAGCTTATCTAGGTCCTCAGATGATGGACTAAAGAAATAAAGTGAAATATGTCAAAAAACGTATATTTTACTTGATATCGATTCAGTTTTTACTCTCAACATGTTTTGCACCTTCTTTATTTTTTACTGTAGTACTAGAACATCGAGTTCCTTATGATTGGTTTTATATGTAGTGTATTTTGTTCGCTGAAGAATACTGCTTACAGTGTGTTCAAAATAGCAGGATGGACGTAAATGTAATTGATTTAGCGAGTGTTTTCGGAGTGCACAGCGCAAGGTAGTCAATCATGTGTCCATGGGGTGCGCGCGGCAGTAAAACTATTGTTACTGTGGCGGCGGCGGATCGCGTGATAACGACACATTCCGGGGGTAGGTCACGTGATGGCTACTAAAAGAGGCGTTGCCGTGCTGGGGGAGGTGCGGGAAAGGGTGGGAAGGACCTGTACACAGTAGGTCGGAAACTGTGGTGCCCTGGCTGCGAGCACACGAAGCGCACCCATGTTTGCGGAGCTGCTTCTTGTAAACAGCTTAGTGTCTTCTGGGAACTTTGTGGAAATCTCATGTTGATAGATACTGGCAATCTCAGTAGCAGTATGAGTGTTTCTCGTTACCGCAGCATGTTACGCGCTTCCGCCGCGGATCACTATGACTGATTTGACTCAGACTCACTGCACCAACCCGATGTAGGCGACATGCTGGGCTCCATGAATAATGTGGAACCCATTTTGACAGTGACATGTGAGCCCTTACCACTATACGAGGAAGGGAAGTTCGAATGGGTAAAGGACCACTGCTACCATTACAGTTAACTCGGAAGAGTAATTGCTTAAAAACAGGTGGCATCACCACCCAGATGTGATGTGCTAAACGGAATGAAAGCAGAAGTAAAAAACATATTCTCACAGAACAGAGCACACTCACAAAACACACACACACACACACACACACACACACACACACACACACACGTTTCAGGGGATGGAAAAATCACGGATCATTAGAAGTAGTGTTTCAATGTTATAAGATTGATTGTTAAATACAGTGGATCAAAAACAAATGTTAAATGTGTGTACCACATCCAAGTGTAATAGAACCGTATTATACTATTTTGTGTTGTCAGGCTGTGGCGGGGTGGAGGGATTGGGAAGGGGTTGGAGAGTAGATGCACAAGCGAAGACAGGTCACCAGGTTGTGGTCATGCACTTCCCTCCTTTGTAGGTCTGCAAACTGAAGAGCCACCAGAGGATTCCCTACCCTCTATACCCCACTACATCACAAGCAACCACTAATAGGCATTTCAAAAAGTTATGCTTTACTTCCGCAGTTCGCTTTTTGAACCAGTGGCAACAAAGTGTGAAGACACTGCCTGGATGTGGGTGGAAGGGTGAGTGGGAGGGAGAGGCGTGTATTTTCCATAGAGTTTGTTAACACTGCATTGAATACAGATGTGAGTTGCTACATAGAGTTACACTACTAAGTCAAGAAAAGCATAACGACACATGTACGTAAATCTGTGCTCACTGTTCTGTACTGCTAGAGGGGAACTTCATTCTTAGTCACCCTGTACAGCAGCTGTAATGTTCTTCTAGGAAAGGCAACTTTCCTCAGCACATTCGCTGCTCGATTTTCAATTACAGATAATCTATATCTCCCAAGTATTTCAGGTGTAGTTCTCCTATGTAATTAGACAAACAACTTCACTTAGCTCTTGTTTACATAGTGTAATTATTTTTAGTTTACTAAGCGAGTAATTATTTGCAATTGTTAAATTAACTTCTACGTAAAGGAAGTTCCAACATACAATGGTTGCTTAATTTGTAACTATGGTGTTGTCAGTGACCTATCTAATGTTGATGGGGAAGGGATTGGATTTAATGTGGCATCTTGCTGCTGTCTGTAGTTGACAGCATATTGTAAATCCATGTAACCCCGTGACAAATGATCAGGAAGTGTGGGGCGGCGAAGAAGTTGTCGAATGAGTTGTTTGAATGTTCATTTCACGTAACAGACTATTGCCGATGCAACATATGTGGGACGGCGAAGAAGTCGTTGTTTACTGTTGAATGAAAGTTGAACATTGCCACCTTAAATCACGCGAGCCTGGCAACTAATTTGGTGGCCAGTCAGAAAGCGAAGGGAAACTTACTGACCTTAGTTCCCAGTCTGCACGGCCACATTCCTGTACAGCCCAGCTAAACGAAAAATATCCATAGTTCTTCACGAGATTAGGGCTGCTTCAATAAAATTTAAAGTTCCAAACAAGATTTTATTATCTTAAAGGCTCACACAAATTACTCGAAACTTCTGAAAATGCTAAAGACATTAAATATTGTTAATTCAGCCAATCGTTTAATAGTTCAGAGGCGACTTCTACAGCAAGTTCCTCCCGAATAGTTCATTACTCTAACTAACGGTGCTCTATTAATAGTTCGCAATAATGTCAAAAAAAAAAGATTAATGCTCGCCTTAAAAGTGGAGTTAGTCACCACTTGCCACGCGGAATTATACTTCACACGGACGGCACAATAACAGTTTGTTACCGAAGTCTAAACGATCCAGGACGGTGTACAGTCCTCGCGATTTTCAATGTCCGTTTACATTGCTAAGTACGCGCATGTCACAGCCCGCTATGACGTCACCCGAGGCGAGGCGCGATCGGACGTTAAGCTCGCGTGGACTAGGCGTTGGTCTAATGCGGAGTGAGTTTACTACTGCCTCTGCCGCTCTTTTTATATAGCTCCGGCGCGTACCGCCAAGAGAGCATCTGTTCTTTCCGTTCCTATGCAGATGCCTGCAGCCTCCAAATGATCGCTATCTCAGGCACATAATCTTAAATATCACATTTAATAATAGCTTTACAAACTTCTCAATTTTTGTATACATACATCTGAGCAGTACAGAAGCACGTAGAAAATCTCAGCCCGCTAAAATTAAAACTTTACTCTCTAGAATTTTTACAATGGAACTAACGGTAGATTGTTACCTCTGAACCATAGCTTTATCAAGACTTGTATCAGCTGTTAATTATGCTACAAGACTAAAACTTGGTGTAGCTTTGTTAATTGTCCTATCTGATCATTGGTCTTAAAGAATTTGTTTTATCATTAAAATTTAAAGTACTTAATCTATAATGCTTATGTACATTTTACTCACAAAAGTAGTTTTTACTAAATTACTAAAAAACTAGAAGAGGTAACTGATTGTGGTATTTCCATTATTATTATTAGGGTGAACTGAAGCATCCTACCAATTTTCAATATTGTAGCTCTATTATTTCGCGCCTCTGATTTTTCCGAAAAACGCGGATTCTGGAGTCAATTTTAGTTTTATGGTTTTGGAAACCAGCACCACTCATTAATGACTTCTTACTGCACCTTCTCACCAAATTTTGGCTTCCTAGCGTCATTATTTAGCGCCTCTTATTTTTCTTTCAAAACGTGAATTTTACGTAAACTACTAATTTTTATAACATTAAGATTTGTTACCTGAAACATTATTACATAGAACTATACTTTAACAAAGTTTTACACACAAATCTTAATTTTTACTTTTATGTTAAATGTGGTGCAATACTATATGCAGGCGCGTTACGATGACGTGACGCTACTAGCAGTGAACTAGGGTAAGTCCCGTGCACTCGCTCGCCTCTGTATCTTATACATGATACAGCGCTTGCTTTGCTTCATCACCCCCTTTTTAATTTTCGTGAAAATCTATTTTTGAATAAAATTAAATTTCTAAAAGAACAAACAAGCGATGGATTACTTTAGTATACCTCTTTCAACTTAAGTTGCTTCTTCTTAGGAAATTCCTTATTACTACATACACAAAATAACCATACTCATATACACATAGAAAACCTAGTACAGAAGACATTCACAAATTATTTACATACATTTACATGGAAATATAAATTTTTCAATGGTTACAAAATAGTTATTTTTTTTTCTTTAAATCAGTCTCTTCCTGAAAAAGAAAATACACACGACTTTTATCACTGCAACGCACTCACATTTTTCTTTTACTATAATACTCGGCACTGTGGTGGGTGTCCTATTGTAACACTCATTTAATTTCACTGATTGACAAAATTGTGGGAGGAAATTGTATTCACTGTGGTTTGCGTCTCTACTTCCAATCTCCCTACCGCTTGTTGTCAGTCATTCATGCAGCCTGCATGTCCCTGAGAAACAGACAATACAGTCTAAGTTTCTGTTTTCAACTTATATCTAAGGTAGGACAAAGTACATTTTATAGTTTATATTCTGGCACTATTTTACTAATTGTGAAGTTGTCAGAAAGACATTTAGCACTAAGTCGTATCTGATACAATAGCTCCTACTTTCTTCTTTCATAAATAATCTTTTAGGTTCCTAAATAGTGAAAATTCTTTTAGCAAATTAATATATTAAGATCTTGCTTCAACTTAGAAAATTGAGTAACCTTTTAGTTTTAATGTACTCTGGCTTAATTATCGTATGGATTAGTTCATCAAAGAAGTCATTTGCTGACCAGCACTTTGCTTTATTGTATGAATTACTAAAGAAATTAGTTATTTTCAGTATACCGATTCCAAATTTCTGCATTTTCCAATATTTGTGTGTTTCTGTTGTCTGTTTAACTATTTATTTGCCTCAAGCAAGATTTAGCGTTTTTCACCATTTCACGAGACGTGAGGGAATTATTCTTTAATCCTACATCATTTACTTCAATTTACTTACTTCACTTCTTCACCTTATTCATTTTCTCCCTTTTCTTCCAGATTCAAAATACTTCATTTCTCCACTTCTTTCTCCCTTTTCCTTTTGTCAGCCTATTGACGTCCTGTTTCTATATATTTGGTGCGATCCTCACACCACTTCCACACATCTCCATTTATTTAATTTTAAAACGCCATTGCTTGCCTCTATGAGCATTACCTTCTTACGCTGTTTTCCTTCAGACAACCTTATTTCTAGCAACATACTACCTTCTGCATAATCTCATGGATTATTCATATTCATACCGTACTTCGTATACTGCAAAGTGTCTCTCTTAGTTGTAGTTTCTAACCCTTTACAATTACATGAAATATTTTAATTTATTTATTTTAGCCATGTTTGCCTCTTATTGGTACTCAGACTTTTGTTTTGCCATTCACTAGGTAGATCCTTACTAAGAATACTTAAAACCTAATAGCATATATACAACATGAAGACATATGTGATTCTTACCTGTTATGATAGACCAGAAGAAGGGAATGAAACTTGAAAAGGAAATAAAGTTTCACCCAGCTGGGACTGCACGGTACGCCAAACCGTGTATCCGCCAAAGAGTGGCAGACTCCCTACAGTAATTAATTACTGTTAATTTTAAATTCCTTTAGATCCACAATATTTCTTAGACCTAGTTCTCTCTTACTCTTTGGATATTCCAAACGATAGGCATTTGCATGAGGTTTACTTACTATTCTAAATGGTCCATGATATACATGCATAAACTTTTTAGTTTCTGCAGAAATTTTCTTTGATTTTTCTTTTGTTTTGACCAGTACTAGCTCACCAATTTTAAAACTAGTGGGGGAAGCCCTTGCATCATGTACTGGATAAGGCTTCTTAAAAAATACCTTCCCAGGCTTGATATTCAAATGGCATTCATAACCTTTAACTTCACCAGGTGCGTTTGAGAATACATTACTATGCTTAGTTAACACACTCTTTAACTCTGATCTTTGTTCGTCAGCAATTTGCTTTGTTGATTGTACCTTTTCCTCTATTTCCTTTAGGATGTGTCTCTCTTCAACCTTAGCACTTTCCTCATTCTCACTGAAAACCAAATTTTCCTGCAAGTATCCTTTATTCTTTATTACTCTAATAGGCAGTTCCCAAGTTTCATTACTACCGCCTATATGACTTCCTATAAAAGACTCTCTTATCACTTTAGAGTCAGGTAAAGTTAAAATTAAGTTGTTCTGATCAAAATTGATCTTTCCCTGGTACTTTGATAAGAAATCAGTACCAATCAACATATCAACACTTAAGCCTAGCACAATCAAACAAGGATGACCTATTACTACGTCATTTATACCAATGGGTATCAAAGCTTCGTGTTGAACTGGTCTAGAGACTTTTCCAGTAGCACCTATAATCTTTAAGCCACTTACTTTCATAACTGTTAACTTCTCTTTATTGGGTATGGTGTCAAAAAATGTTTGTGATAAAGCACTTGCTTCACTGCCACTGTCAAGCAGACAACGCACAGTGACTCCTGATATGTTTACTTTGATAACAGGGTGAGTTATTTTACATTGAACAGGTTGCTCACACACCTCGTCTAATAAATCTCGTTCTATGTTCTTCCAGCTAAAGTAATTCTGATCAGTTGCAATTACATTTACATTTACATCCTGGGGCTCATCATGCTCTATAATCTTAGCTGCTTTCTCTAATCTGTCCACTAACTTTAAATCGAAGCATCTGACGACTTTTTCTACTTTTGTTTGCTGCACATCAGCCAAACTATCCTCTACCTCTGAGCAACTGCGTCCCTGCGCAATATTGCTGTTCATAAGAATGTCGTCACCTTCAACCATTTGTGGCACGTTTACACAGCTACTAGATTCTTTCACCTCGTTACTATTTCTACCCCCTTCATTCATCATTTCCTCCTCTCTAAAGTTTTGCAGTACTGATTCTACTTCTGCTACTTCTACTTCAGCTTTTAGATTGCCATTTTCATCGAAGATGTAAGCTTTTACTTCATCATTATTCCCATCAGACTCAAACCCATTATCTACCTTGAGTTCCTGTTCTTCCTTGACCCATTTTTCTAGTGTATCCAAAATACTATCCACTATTTTGTGAGAGTGGCTTAACACATCACTGGTATTATCTGTATTTATTTCGTCATCCATGTTGTCTGTCTGTGTATGTTGGCTGATTGTCTGTGTTTCCGTTACTGGCTGTGTTACTGTTACCGCCTGGTGAGCGCCAGTTTCCTCATAGACGGGATTTAGTTTCCCACACGCGGCCTGTTGTGTTCATCTGTGACACCACTAGATATAGTAGCATCATGACTCCCTTCTTGTCTTAATGGCATAGTATTTAATTCTCCACTTTCGTCATAGTAGTTGTTACGAAAGCGTGGTGAGTATCTACCCCCTCTTCCTCTGCCACGGCTTTGGTTTCGATAGTTTGTTTTGGTGTGCCTAACTTCCATATTTCTAACGTTCACGTTTCCATTATTTTGTACGTGATTGTTAGAAGATTTGTTATTCTGCTGCACCTGCTCCTCAGCAGCAGCTACTCTTTCCACTCTTTCCAGATATTCAATAAATTTGTCTATATTATCTCTAGGGGCGGAAATGATCCTCTTCTGCCAGTACCACGGCAGCTTACCTTCTAAACCCATAATGATCATATCTGGCTTCATCTTTTCTGTCAAATGTGACAGTCTTGAAACCCACTTCCTAGCGAAATCCTTTACTGATTCACGCCCTGGGAAAAACTTCTTACCACTCCAGAATTCCCTTAACACATCATTTTGTTTGTTATGTGACCAGTATTCGTAGAGAAATGCAGACTTAAATTCAGATAAAGTTTTACATTTGATCATTACATCCGCTGACCATCGCAAAGCATCACCTGACAAATGACTTCTTATAAATGAAATTTTTTCTCTTTCTGACCAAGTGTTGGGGAGAACATCCTCAAAGTCATTCCAAAATTCAAGAGGGTGAATGTACTTATCAGGATCAAAGCGCAAAAACTGTCGACACCCTATAAAAGCGGCGTCAACTGAAGTCACATGCTGTACAGTAGAATGACTAGAATTAACAGAGGTTACTCTATTTTCTAGGTTAGCAATGTTAGTATTTAATTCCTCTACTTGTGACTCTACTGCTTCTATCCTGGCAGAACATCTTTGTTCCACTGCACCACGAATTTCGGTACAGGTTTCTTTTACTTTCTCAATGTTTTTCTGACAAGTATCTACTTTAATTTGTACCTCTTTAACTTTGTCAGAGCAAAGTTTGGACTCGTTGCTCAATCTTTCGGACAACCTCTCTTCCAAAAGTTCATCTGCCTCTTGCTAATTTTTTTGAATTTGATCTATTTCACATTTGAAAGTACTATGCATTTTAGTTAACTGTTGCCCTACTTTTACTTGAATGTCATGATGAATAGCATCTATCTTATAATTCAAACTATTCCATTTTGATTGCAGTTCTTCTTTTAGTTCTTTATTACTATTTTCAATTTTAGCCTCAATTTTATTTTGGTTTGATTCGAGTTTGGCAAACAGTATTTGCATCCAATCCGGAGCTTCTACCTTGATACTTTGTATCTCTTGACTTGACTGAGCTGGAGATATATTGAGCTCAGTTTCACTACCTGACAAAGTTAGCAACTCTACTGGCTCCCTTTTGACTTCTATTTCACTTATTGATTGCATCCCTGCACTCTCATTTAAATTAAAGTCATAATTTACTGGTGACAAATTACGTTCTAGTTCAATATTTGAGGGATTAATGGAACCATCCTCATTAAACTCAATTCCTGATCCTGAGGATTCTTGGTCAGAGACCGGTTCCCTTCTGAAATGTACACTACTTTCCATATCTTTTAGTTTGTTAGCAGCAGTTAATAAATATTTTAAAAGTCTTTGACTTAACTTAAATGCTTGATTTCGACGAATGATGTCGTCGCGGTGTACCAGCAATCGTGATGCGACGCGTCGCGACGTATTGAAGGCAGCAGCAGCAGCTGTAGCGTCGAGTACCGCCACAGGAATCGCCTACTGCAATAGCTCCAGGGGGGGGGGGGGGGGGCAGCAAGGCACCGTTGACCGCTCGGCGCGGCCGGCAGCTGTCTCGCAGATCAGCGCAGCTCCGCGATGACGCACCGTCTTCCTTTAGTCTCAGCGCCGTCGGCAGCCGCGATCCAGCATCGTCGCCTTCCTCACCATCGTCACTAACCAACGTACAGCGGTAGACACTTATTGTTTATACACTACACCCGCCTTTACTGGTAACACTGTTCCCACACTAGTTCAATTCAGTGTCCTGTTATTGCCTACCGAGTTCGTTAATTTATACCAATCGCTTTCACACATCGAGCACTTTTATTTGCTTTTAATTCAGTTTTCCCGGCCGATAAGCACCATATGTGGGGCGGCGAAGAAGTTGTCGAATGAATTGTTTGAATGTTCATTTCACGTAACAGACTATTGCCGATGCAACATATGTGGGACGGCGAAGAAGTCGTTGTTTACTGTTGAATGAAAGTTGAACATTGCCACCTTAAATCACGCGAGCCTGGCAACTAATTTGGTGGCCAGTCAGAAAGCGAAGGGAAACTTACTGACCTTAGTTCCCAGTCTGCACGGCCACATTCCTGTACAGCCCAGCTAAACGAAAAATATCCATAGTTCTTCACGAGATTAGGGCTGCTTCAATAAAATTTAAAGTTCCAAACAAGATTTTATTATCTTAAAGGCTCACACAAATTACTCGAAACTTCTGAAAATGCTAAAGACATTAAATATTGTTAATTCAGCCAATCGTTTAATAGTTCAGAGGCGACTTCTACAGCAAGTTCCTCCCGAATAGTTCATTACTCTAACTAACGGTGCTCTATTAATAGTTCGCAATAATGTCAAAAAAAAAGATTAATGCTCGCCTTAAAAGTGGAGTTAGTCACCACTTGCCACGCGGAATTATACTTCACACGGACGGCACAATAACAGTTTGTTACCGAAGTCTAAACGATCCAGGACGGTGTACAGTCCTCGCGATTTTCAATGTCCGTTTACATTGCTAAGTACGCGCATGTCACAGCCCGCTATGACGTCACCCGAGGCGAGGCGCGATCGGACGTTAAGCTCGCGTGGACTAGGTGTTGGTCTAATGCGGAGTGAGTTTACTACTGCCTCTGCCGCTCTTTTTATATAGCTCCGGCGCGTACCGCCAAGAGAGCATCTGTTCTTTCCGTTCCTATGCAGATGCCTGCAGCCTCCAAATGATCGCTATCTCAGGCACATAATCTTAAATATCACATTTAATAATAGCTTTACAAACTTCTCAATTTTTGTATACATACATCTGAGCAGTACAGAAGCACGTAGAAAATCTCAGCCCGCTAAAATTAAAACTTTACTCTCTAGAATTTTTACAATGGAACTAACGGTAGATTGTTACCTCTGAACCATAGCTTTATCAAGACTTGTATCAGCTGTTAATTATGCTACAAGACTAAAACTTGGTGTAGCTTTGTTAATTGTCCTATCTGATCATTGGTCTTAAAGAATTTGTTTTATCATTAAAATTTAAAGTACTTAATCTATAATGCTTATGTACATTTTACTCACAAAAGTAGTTTTTACTAAATTACTAAAAAACTAGAAGAGGTAACTGATTGTGGTATTTCCATTATTATTATTAGGGTGAACTGAAGCATCCTACCAATTTTCAATATTGTAGCTCTATTATTTCGCGCCTCTGATTTTTCCGAAAAACGCGGATTCTGGAGTCAATTTTAGTTTTATGGTTTTGGAAACCAGCACCACTCATTAATGACTTCTTACTGCACCTTCTCACCAAATTTTGGCTTCCTAGCGTCATTATTTAGCGCCTCTTATTTTTCTTTCAAAACGTGAATTTTACGTAAACTACTAATTTTTATAACATTAAGATTTGTTACCTGAAACATTATTACATAGAACTATACTTTAACAAAGTTTTACACACAAATCTTAATTTTTACTTTTATGTTAAATGTGGTGCAATACTATATGCAGGCGCGTTACGATGACGTGACGCTACTAGCAGTGAACTAGGGTAAGTCCCGTGCACTCGCTCGCCTCTGTATCTTATACATGATACAGCGCTTGCTTTGCTTCAGAAGTTACAGCACTTCTCTCAAAGCCAGTTGTATTACTGGTAGACTGCATAAATCTCTTCAATTCAGGGGTTTCTGGCACTTGCAGAGTGGGCTGCATGTTCACAGTATATCTTGTAAGGTGACTGTCAATATGTTTGATGGACTGATTACATTCAAATCAAAAACAGTAATCTGCTGTAAAGCACTGCTTGACTTATGTTGAGATATGTATAGTTTCGTAAAACCAAAGTGGTCTACTTCTGTTGGAGAGGGAGCCAATCCAAGCGTCTTGCCTTTTCAGGTGTTGGGAGAGCTGAGGCTAGGATGATACATTTGATACCCCTTATGCTGTGAAAAATATTCCAGCCACTGGCAGTGGAGACAGTGAAATCGACATTGTCGAACACATTTTTCCAACACGTTACACTTGGGGCAGTGTGGCAGACAGCTCCAGCTCCAACTGCGGAGCTTTTTCACTTAGTAGCTCTCTTAACAACTGCAAAGAAACACTCACTTAATAAACTGAAAATAACTACATGAGCTCAGTGAAGTTTTTTTGTCTGCTCACATGGTAGAACTGGACATTAAATGCTGTGGATGTATGGTCCGTCAGTAAACGTAAAAGGGAGCAACACTCAAAGTGCTGAAATTAGTTTTCCTGGAAGAACACTAGACCTGCCTTGGAGAACATCTAAAAATCAGTTTCCCCTCTTGCGACGTAGAACAGTGTGCAAAGGTTTATGTAGATTTTGTCATTTGCGTTTTTTGTGTTAGTATTATTAGTAACTCGTACAGGTTAATGCATTCATGCACTGTTAACGCACTGTGTGGAAAATAAACGCTCCTGGGTATGTCTGCACACTGTGTCGCCAGAGGCCGATAAGGCAAGCTGCGGGAGAGTGGGTATAACTTTGTGAAACACCCTGTTGTTGCTGTTGTCATGCAACGGGAAAGGAAGAATTTAAAAAGCTGCGATTTTCGATACCTTGCAACGAGGAAATTAATAGTTGTAAATAAAAAAATTAATAGGACCTTCTCTCTAGAATAGTTAATATAGTCTTCGCTAGAAGCCATGATTTTCGAGGTAGTGAAGAAAAACATAAAAAAGGGCTCTTTAAAGCCCCCCCCCCCCCTCACTCTTCCTCACGCTCACTCTCCACCGCTCACGATTTTTAGTATGTTGTTTATGACACTGCCTCCTGCCACTGTAGAAAAAAGTTTACCCAAGTTTTCCGTCGTTTACTGGACTAATTTCGTTAGCGTGAAGTGACGTAGACATCTAGCCCCACCTTTTGTCCCCCCCCCCCCCCCCATACAGTGTTCAACTGGAAGCCCTTCTTACCTTAACGCCGTGTGTACTCCGCTGCCGAGAGGGCTACAGCCCTGCAGTCGCTGCCTGCTTGGGGATTTATTGCAGTAGTAGAATTAGACATAAGTACCATTTTAAAAAAATCTGAATTTAGTTGGTAGCTTCGTAAAACTACACATAACAGGAAAATAAATTTGCCAAATAAACTTGCGTCTGGCACCGAATCAGAGGGAGCCAAAAAGGCCTAAGTAATGCCAAGCACTATATTCCCACACACGGTTCTATTAGCACTACTAAGGCGGCGTAATACCTTGTACCTTTCCGCAGTAACTGATTCATCAAATACAATGATCACATTAAACTGTACTCTGACACAAGTGTTTTACACATTAATTCGCACCAAAATAAATTATTCTCGGATTTAAATCATTCCAAGTCATGACTCGTAAAATCACGCTAATAAACAGAGAATCGACAGAAAAACTATATTAGTCGTGATGATGTGGGCGACAGGTATGCTTATACTACCGTCAATACAGCACAGACGTGTTTGCAACGCGGCTGTCGCGATTTAATATTTAATTATCATCGGCCTAATTACATGTCGAGACTGTGAATATGTCGGACTACTCAGCAACTTGTTACTACCAAAATGCTACAACCACACACAGTTATGAAAACTTATTTGTTTGCAGAATTTTGAAGTCGGAATTTTAAACAAGAGATAAACTGGGTATTACTAACATGTTAAACAGAAGGTAGACGAAGACGACACTTTTGATACCTTTTCCTACCACGAAGCATAATAAAATTTCAAAATATAATAACAAGGCAAATAATAAAATAATACATTCATGCACACAGTCATCCAGTCAACATTCCTCATCAGACAAGCCGGCCAGAGTGGCCGAGCGGTTCTAGGCGCTACAGTTTGGAACCGCGCGACCGCTACGGTCGCAGGTTCAAGTACTGCCTCGGGCATGGATGTGTGTGGTGTCGTTAGGTTAGTTAGGTTTAAGTAGTTCTAAGTTCTAGGGAACTGATGACCTCAGAAGTTAAGTCCCATAGTGCTAAGAGCCATTTGAACCTCATTAAACACAGACAATGATGCTCCTGTAGAAAAAGATGCTGCACAGCTAACGAAATCTACCGTGTTAAGCGCAATAGCTAAAAGATTTTCGTGAAACGACGTTATACAGCTTTTGAGTGCCGAATTCACTACTCCCTTAGAGTAGCAAGTTGCAGAATAAAAGAAAGTAAGTTCGTATCGCTGACTTTTAATGAAATTTGTGTCGAAAAAATTATGAATGTCCCACTTGACAACAATTTTTTGATAAACTTAGATGATTTAATGAACTGTTAACGTGGAGCTCATGTATTTTTTTGCCATGTCTGTCACACTTTTCATTTCGCCATACGGAGTAAGAAATTTCTTCTTCCCCCATTAATACATCGCTTATGCAATAATTATGAGAAGTCACACTATTCTTCCAGATAGTACGTCTTCTTACCACTAAATTCCACTCACAAACGTAGTACCATACTGCCACCCAGCCATTTCCTTTCATCTACCAAATTGTAAATAAATTTTCTGGAATTTTTCAAATGGCTTAAATTGCTCTGAGCACTATGTGACGTAACATCTTAGGTCATAAGTCCCCTAGAACTTAGAACTAATTAAACCTAGCTAACCTAAGGACATCACACACATCCATGACCGAGGCAGGATTCGAACCTGCAACTGTAGTGGTCGCACGGTTCCAGACTGAAGCGCCTAAAACCGCTCGGCCACCACAACCGGCTGTTGAATTTTCAACGTCTACGTGTTATAAACGTAACAAATAGAGCACATATTACAGGCGTAGGGAACTGTTTTTATAAATGATTTAATTTTTTTTCAGTAAATTTGTAATTGTAAATTTTATATTTTTTATAATATATTTTATGTAATTTTGAACTGTAACGAAGTACAAGCATATGGAGTGAGAAAAACACAAGTATTTTAATATTTTTTCCAACTATAAGAGAACAGCAGTCGTTAGGGAAAGATTTTATTTACTGTAATAGCGTAGAGTATTATTTCGTAACATATGAGGTGTTTGAGTAGCTGTTCTTACTTAAGAATTAGAACAGGGCGAAGCAAAGTCTCCTACAACATGAAACTTTAAATAGTCCGTTACTTGGGGAAACAAATAGTCAACGAGAATTTTCTAGTGAATAATTATGAAAAACTGAGTAATTTAGACTGGCCGCGAGGTGTTTTAACTGAGGTTAGCAGTCTTAAGAAAAAACAGAGCAGGCTATAATATGAAAACTCACAGGGATGACAAAGCAACCACAGGATTTAAATCAGAGGCAGGGAAATTGGGAACAGAGCAATCAAGGGATAATTTCCACGGATAGAAAAGTCTACCATAGAAACAATTACAGGTGCAGACATGAAGAGATTTCCATAATAGTGCTGACAGCAGGTAGCAGACTAGACATAATCAGGAAAACTGAAATTTGTCTCAACTGTGGGCCGAGATGGAACGATAAACGTTACAAGTAATAGGGCTAAGAATAGTATATACAGAATGGACAGTTGCAGCACAAGAACAAATGTGAATGTAACACAGATGCCGTTATAGGGAGTGATACATGGTACTATTTGAGCGAATTTAATCTCAATAATTACCCTGAGGAAGGAGGGAAGCAATTAATGTGAAAGCAAAATGAACCTGAACAGTAGTAATTTGTGATGAAAATGTGACCAATGAATCAAGACGTTTAAGAGATGATAACGTTAATGATGATATTGTGGTATATAGTTGAGGATGTAGGTGTGTTAGACGTGTAACGTTCCCTGGCAGCACACACACTATTAATAAAATGAAACGACATTTAATTGTACTATGTACGCTGCTATGAAGCAATTCATATGTACTGTAATTGTTTAACAAAAAATGTCATTTAATTTTGTGTAAAGGACGTTGGTTATTATTGTAATATTTTCTGTCATAATATTCTCGATGTATTTATGATCGTAACATTTCTATACTCGTAATGTAATTACGAAATATGTTAATATCTGCGATGAAAAAATTTAAAATATAGCCACAGAGGAAAATAATGTTGTAAGATTACAAAGAGACATTCACAATCAGCAATAATATAAATAGCGCTACATAATGTGTATTGTTTGTCGTCTTCCTCTAGAGATGAGAGAGAGAGGAAACTATGACGTAGCATTATATGAATGAGTAGACTTCGTTTGTCTGTATCTATCTTTAGCCGCCATTAGAAAGTAGAAACTGTAACTCGTTCAATCTGAGTATGCCTGGTTAGGTGTAAGAGAGGGCCTGAAGGCCCTAATCTTGCCAGGTAAAATAAATGCATAAATAAATAAAATAAATAAATTAGAGGAGAAATTGTAAAGGTGTGTAATTTTGATTATTGTTATGGTCTAAATACATTATAATTTATCAAAATTGTGTATTACTAATGTAATTTAGCTTGCCCATGTCATCTATAATATTTCTTTAAAGAATTTTTAGCACTTTTAGCGATTATCGTTGGTGTTGCTGGGCTGTGCCGCGACCGAACGATTTGCAGCGGCAGCATATTTAAAAAATTGTTCCACCATAAAATTACGCAAACCCGTAAATCGGGAGCAGGTAAAATTAGCAGTGAATTACGAAATATTTTTCTTTTACAGTGATCCTGAGGCTGACTGAATTTATTACTGGTTTTACATTTGTGCATTCATAGGCGGATAGTTAACGCTGAAGTTGTTAATCTGTTGGTTCTTATCATTTCTAAATCAAATAATGTAAACGTATAGTGAAGTGTGTTTTTCAATGATAATTAAACGTTCAGGTCGGCTTAGCAATATTGAACCATTTTATGCTAACAGAGACAGTCTTGTGTTCCATAGCTAACGCCGGGAAAGAATTCAGTAAATATTTAAAAACCCACTGCATCTAGAAAATGTGTGCCAAGGCCGAAATACGTAAAAAAAATTAATTTAAATAAGTTTCAAATAAATGTTATTAGTCAGTTAGTTTGAATTTATCAGCATGAGAGGTTTGCTAAGGTTCACGTAATTTTAAATGTGCTTAATTCTGTTTAAATGAATTTTTATTACCACACGTAAATAAGGAGTTCTACAACAAAGTTTGTACTGAAAGAGTAAATAACATAAATATTTAAAGCCATTTCTTGCCCATTTTCATCCATTCATTGTTACATAATAATAATATTTCTTTTTTTTCTCATTAAAGATGGTAGTGTGGAGCTGACTACTAAACATATATGTTCATTGGTAGATAAAGTGGCGGATGAGGATCCTTAAACAGTTTATGTGCCTGGTATGAATGTGTGTGTTTTAGTGATCTTGGTAACCAAAGTGGATTTACGCGACGAATGAAGTGGTCCTGAAAGTGATGTACACAAAGATGTTGTTAATGGTGATGCTAGAATCGGGATAGTGAACTGTGATGACGGTCATGCAGTTGAACATATGGAGGCAAGTGTCAGTGTTCTTATGTAAAGCAGCTGTTGTGGATAACACAGTTTGAGTTTCCAACAGTGCAGTGGATACACATCTGGATGAAGATAATTGTAGAAAAGTTTCCAACATTTGTGATAGTAATGCGGAAGAGAATGGTGAGGTGCAATCACTTATTTGTAGATGGTCAGGAACTAATGGTGAATGTCAAAGACTTGAGCATTGAATTGATGTGTAATATGTGTCAGAATATGAGATCGATAACCATAGTATAATGCCAAAGATAAATTAGAAATCCTAAGGTGTCAGTGAACTTCAGACATAAAGATAAGAGAGATAAGAGAAGAGGAAACAGATTTGTTGCTCAGTGGAAAGGGGATGTATTTTAAGATGAAGTAAATGTTGGAACTATGAGTAAATACTGCATCCATAAACTAGGGAAGAATCTGTTGAATGGGGAAGATTTGTGTAAAGCCACCGCTGAAAAATCTCAATTGCAGTAGCAGGGAATGTTGTGGGAGACCACCTCCTGGAAACACAAGTAGTGTTTCAAGTATTACAAAAAAAAAAAAAAAAAAAAAAAAAAAAAAAAAAAAAAAAAAAAAAAACAAGGTTCAAATTGCTCTGAGCACTATGGCAATTAACTTCTGAGGTCATCAGTCCCCTAGAACTTAGAACTACTTAAACTTAGCTAATGAAAGGACATCACACACATCCATTCCCGAGGCAGGATTCGAGCCTGCGACAGTAGCGGTCGCGCGATGCCAGACTGTAGCGCCTAGAACCGCTCGGCCACTTCGGCCGGCTAGACGAAATTATGAAACACGCAATAATAACGTGGGTCTCACTACTTGTAATGAAGTATAAGACCTGACGCCACGTTATACGCATGTATTACATTGTTGCTGATCGTTTTATTCTGGCAACTCTTCAATGGTCTCCACGTGGCTAAGTAAATTCCCTTACGCCATTTTACCACATAAAACTTCAAACCAGTTTCCCGGGTACCGAATCAGAGTTCTGTGCAGCATTAATAAATCAGTCGATGACACTTGGTATGCTCTCATTATACTCAAATAGAGTGCAAACTTTTAAAAAAACTGGATAAATACATCAAGACAGTTAACCCTCTAACGGTAAGGTTGGGGTTGGATCCGACCCTAACGATTCTGTTTGGTTTATAACTCCCGAATCCCTTTCCTGAGAGCGCTGTGGTTCCAGCTACCCTACCAGCCAGTCGTCCCGTGAACGCCGAGGAGGCGACGTCAGTCTGGTGATTGACCTGCAGCTACCCTCTCCATCCGAAACCTACATTACCCGCGCTCGGGTTGGATCCGCTGACTCCACCTTACTGTTTACGTCACACTTATTAGTTTCTTTTGTGGGGTGGATTCAACCCCATATTGATGTTTATATTACATCTAAGTTTTGTTTTCTCTTCTAGTATCTTGCTAAAATGGCGCATCAACTCCTTAGAACTCCTGAGGAGATATACAACGAGTTTCTCCGACAGGAGGCTGAGTCAGAGGATGGCAACAATATCGATGCAGAAAACTGTTCAGAAACCGAGGATGATGTATTATCTAATACTGATGATGTATTTCAATGTGCGGTAGGAGCAGTCGAGTTTGATAGTTCTCAGTCAAATGTAGATGATGAGAGAAATTTTGAGCTAGGTACCGACTTAGAGACAAAATGGTCCAACAAACACATCCATTCAAAATTTTCTAGGACACCAGCGTCAAATATTATTACTCACCTCCCTGGTCCACGTCGGGAAGCAAGGGGGGTCACTAGTGAATTCGAAATATTTTTATTATTTATAGATTAGAAAATTATAGAAAAAGTTGTTTTGTACACAAATTTTGAAATCGAGTAATCTAGGCAAAAGTACAATACGGTTCAGTGGTTTCATTCACCAACAGAGAGCGCTGAAACAAAAGGGTTGATGGGCCTTCTTTCCATGAGTGGTATGCTAAAAAATTCTATGCTCAGTGTAGATGAGATGTTCTCAGCAACCTATGGACCTCCGGTATTCCGTTGCACTATGTGCAAGGAAAGGTTTGCATTTCTTCTAGAAAACCTCCGATTCGATGATGAAGCCACCAGAGAGGCCAGAAAAATCAACGACAAATTTGCGGCTTTCAGAGAAGTGTGTGACATGTTTGAATCTAACAGTGAAAAAAGTATAGTCAATCTGAATATGTGAGAATAGATGAGACTCTACTGAGTTTTCGGGGTGCCTGTCCATTCAAAACGTATATCCTATCGAAACCCGACAAATATGGGTTGAAAATAATGTCAATATGCGACGCAAGGACATTCTATTTTTTGCGTGGCATTCCATACACTGGCAAGGACAACAGAATAAAGAGGAGACCTGGAGATTTGCCTTTACCTGCCCAGTATGTTTTCCGCCTGACATAACTTTGGTGTCATTTACCGCAAAGAAAAATAAAAAAGTTTTACTGTTATCGTCTATGCACTTCTCTGGAGAGATAAATGAAAAATGAAATAAGTCTGAAATTGTGGAGTTCTTCAATCTAACTAAAAGAGGGGTCGATGTATTAGATATGCTTTGCCACAGCAGGACCACAAAAAGAAAATCGAGAAGATGGCCCATGCGGTACTTTTATGCAATTTTAGACATCGCTGCTATCAATAGTTTTATCATTTACAAAAGCAATAGCACAATGGATAGCTTTCCAAATGACGCGAGAATATCATTTCTCAAAAATCTTGCGTTCTCTTTGACAAAACCTCTTATGGAGCCCCGTGAGCTACGTTCGTCTGTTGGAAAACTTTTAGGAAAAGAACCAATCGAATTAGACAAGCCTACCCAAGCACAGCCACTAAAGAAAAGAAGATGTGATTTTGTGACAGATCAATAGACAGGAAATGGAATGCTTTTTGTAGTAAGTGTAATCATTCTATATGTGGGGAGCCGAAAGTTATTATTTGCCCTGGCTGTAAAGAAACTGACATGTGATAAATTGTGTCAAATACGTATTTTCAGGGATCAATGTAATCGTTTCCAGGAGAACATTATACATTTATTATTTCTCCCTATTACATTATGTGTAAAACGATATTTATTGTTGACAACTTTATATTTCGAAACTGCTGACACTATAATTATTTTCTACAATTAGTAAGAGATGTTTCTCACTTAGTTCCTATCTATAGAATTTAGTTCCTAATTGATGACTGAATCGATTGAGTTTTACTACGTTTTCAGTATTTTTGTAGATAATATTTCTATTCAGGTATTTTTTTGTAATCAAGTTCCTATTTTATTCCAAGGTACTTTATATTCTTACTTATTGACTATAAAAATAAATAAGAAACTTTTTTATAACAAATATCATATGTGTTTAATTGATGATAAAACTTTTTCCGATTATTCCGATTATTCATTTTTTATTTTACCCCGAAAAATCGATATTTGGAGGGTGGGGCCTGATCCAACCCCACCTTACCGTTTATGTCAGGCAATTCCACCTTACCGTTAGAGGGTTAAAAATACTGTAGTTTGCTTCGATGACGAAAGATGGAAAATTGTACGTGCTCGAACGCAGTACAAACAGAAATCTGGGAATGAGAGAAATTTATTGTTCCTAGAACGTCTAACGTGATTATCAGAAATAAAGATATAAAAACAGCTGAGTATAAAGAGCTATGGAAATACCAACATGTTGCTTTTTTATCAACAACACGCTACAACCAATTACTGTTGTTGCACTTTTTTCGCTCGCCCGTCGTTTGTTTCATTTTACTTTCGAATGTTTCCGAGCACGCCGGTGTAGCCGGCCGACGTGAATAAATGAAGAGCGCGCCGCTGCGGACTGGCAGTAATTCGAGTCCGACTATCGCGGAAATGAGCGACCGGCACAGCCAACGGGGATTTGCGCATGCGCCCTGGCGTTCGCTACAGCGACCGCTGGCGCTGAATAATGCAGCGTTCTGTGTCGTGTCGAGGAGTCGCGCTGGCGAAGCGAGAGTTCTGGTGCGGGGCGGAGGAGGGGGTGGACGAACTGTGGTCGGGATCGGCGGCTTTTCTGTGCGTCCCTGCTGTCACACAAAGGCGTGCAAGTTTCCCTGAGGTCAGGACGGTGCCTGGGAACTTGTGGCAGGATTTTTTATTTTTCAATATCGCTCTTGACTCACTGCTTATCGGTTGCGAGATCGACAACCAACTAACTGTAGTGACAGAAAATAAGGTTTTTGACTTTTATTTTGAGTTGATCGCAATGAAAAATCAGTTTCGGTTTAATGTAGACAATTATCATTGAAATGTGGACCTGTTTTCGGAAATAAGAACTTCGGCTATAACGGCTCCGCTTTTATCGTACTGCATGTATTGTAAGTGGGCTGCTTCCGTGTTGGCAGCGCTGTGTAGCGCTTTGCATTGGTTCTCTGACTGCGCTTTCTTTGTAAGAGACTCTATGGCTGGTTGGACTCGTTGTTGAAAGTTAATCGCCAGTAGTGTTGGGCAGTTGAAAGTTAGTCGCCAGCAGTGACGTAAGTACTGTTGAACAATTGGAGGTGAACAGGCAGCAGTGATGGATGTTAAATGTGAGAAGTAGTCATTGATGGAGGATAGAGGTCTGAAGTGTTAGCGTAGGCAAACTATCTGGAAGTATCCGACTTGGAGATTGTAAATTATTCATGATTATATATCTTTGTACTGAATGTCAATGACGATTTATATTCGTGTTTGAACTGGATGTCACATTATTAGGGTAAAAAAATACATTATTTGGTTTGCAACAAAATCTTTCCTGTGCTAACAACATGCCTATTATCAGTTAGTGGCTTTAGCAGTTAGAATATTTTATTTAGCTGGCAGTATTGATGCTCGCTGTATTGCAGTAGTTCGCGTAATGAAGATTTTTGTGAGATAACTGCTTAATGAAATGTATAGGTTATTGTAGGGATTTCTTTTTCGTCAGGGACGTTATTTTGACTTAATTATTTGAAGTCAGGTAGTAATTTTTTTGAGCTGTCAGATTGAGTTGCGCTAGGATATTGTGGGTCAGTCATTCAGCAATTTAAGTACAAAAAATGGCTCTGAGCACTATGGGACTTAACATCTGAGGTCATCAGTCCCCTAGAACTTAGAACTGCTTAAACCTAACTAACCTAAGGACAGCACACATATCCGTGCCCGAGGCAGGATTCGAATCTGCGACCGCAGCGGTCGCGCGGTTCCAGGCTGTAGCGCCTAGAACCCCTCGGCCACACCGGCCGGCCAATTTAAGTAGAGCCACACTCATTTAAATAAAGACGTTCAGTATTTGTCACTGTTGTTTTCACCTAAGAGAGGTGCCCAACGTAAATGTAGCAGGAAGCCAATCCCCGGTTACACATATCTATAGTTAGCCACCTTGCACACTAGCTTCAAACTCTTGACGAGGCGATAGACAAGGGGCGATCAAAAACTTACCGTTTGAGGGCGTTGCTCCAGCTGACATGCAACGTAGCGTGACCCCGATGCAGGTATGTAAGTACAAACATATGGGCAAGGTATTAGTGTGGCATTCGTGTCTCTGACGCATGTGCAGTAAATGCAGAAACGTGAACTATGGTGACGTTATTACCAAATGTGAAACGTCCCCTTAAAACAATTTTACATGACTGTGCTTAAACTGACACACAATATTTTTAGCGCAACGCAATCTGACTTCCAAAAATCCCTACTAAAGAATGGCCCTGACTAACATTAACCTATACGTTTCACAAATCACTTACCTCACAAAAATCTTCGTTACTCAAGCTACTGCAATACAGCGAGCGCCACTACTGCCAGCTAAATAAAAGATTCAAACTACTGAAGGCACTAACTACTGATAGGTATAGTTAGCAAATGAAAGATTTTAATAGAGAACAAACAGTGTATTTACCTTAATAGTCATAATATATGTAGCAGTTCATGACACCAATTCTTACAAATTTCAAAACTCTGCCATCTCTCTCCCCACGTCCACCACTGCTGGCGGCTCACCTCCAACTGCGCAACGCTACGCGCTGTTAGCATCCAGCTGCCGCTGCTCAACACTACAATGGCAGACAACAATGCAAACTAAACACAGACTGCGCACGGCACAGCCAGTGATTTTTATACAAAGCGCTACGTGGCGGCGGCGTTACCAATAAAAAAACCTAAACAGCTTACTTACATAGCCCCCATGCTCCCCACAAAAAAATTTACAAATTGTTTTGGGCAGTGGCCAATACAGATTTGGAAAATTTTTTCATAATTACAATAGCAAAGAAATGAAATGCACACACTTATCGATACAATGTTGGTCAAGAGCTAAAATTTTCTCACAGTCCATAAAGACAGTCCTGATCATTCATCAAAGTAAAATTGCAGTGTTTTTCTCAAGGTCTGAGTGGTAACTTGAAGAAGTAGTGTTGTCCTTCCAAAGGAAAGACAGTGCTGAGTCTTGACATGCAAACAGGTAATGGGCCACAACAGAGCAAACCCACAGCAGAGTCAGTCGAAGTAGAAGACTATCGGTACTTAGGTCATCACAGAGCAGACCCATTGTAGTCCTGGTAGAGATTAGGGCATTGGTGGGCCACCAGAGATGCAGACCCACTGCAGTCCTTGTAGAAATAATGGTATTGGTGGGCCATCGAAGGTGCAGACACACTGTAGTCCTTGTAGAGATGGCCAGCAGCTTGACTGTGAAGGCGCACAATCACCATTGAAGAGTCTTGCGGATAATATAGCAAGTCCATAACCACCACTTGTGCACTCACAAAAATTGTTTTTGAAATGTCCTTACAACCAGCAATGCTGTTATCCAGTCCCTTAGTGAATTATTAACACACGTGCAAACACTATCAGTCCCTACTTCTCACATATTGTCCATATACACTCCTGGAAATGGAAAAAAGAACACATTGACACCGGTGTGTCAGACCCACCATACTTGCTCCGGACACTGCGAGAGGGCTGTACAAGCAATGATCACCCGCACGGCACAGCGGACACACTAGGAACCGCGGTGTTGGCCGTCGAATGGCGCTAGCTGCGCAGCATTTGTGCACCACCGCCGTCAGTGTCAGCCAGTTTTCCGTGGCATACGGAGCTCCATCGCAGTCTTTAACACTGGTAGCATGCCGTGACAGCGTTGACGTGAACCGTATGTGCAGTTGATGGACTTTGAGCGAGGGCGTATAGTGGGCATGCAGGAGGCCGGGTGGACGTACCACCGAATTGCTCAACACGTGGGGCGTGAGGTCTCCACAGTACATCGATGTTGTCGCCAGTGGTCGGCGGAAGGTGCACGTGCCCGTCGACCTGGGACCGGACCGCAGCGACGCACGGATGCACGCCAAGACCGTAGGATGCTACGCAGTGCCGTAGGGGACCGCACCGCTACTTCCCAGCAAATTAGGGGCACTGTTGCTCCTGGGGTATCGGCGAGGACCATTCGCAACCGTCTCCATGAAGCTGGGCTACGGTCCCGCACACCGTTAGGCCGTCTTCCGCTCACGCCCCAACATCGTGCAGCCCGCCTCCAGTGGTGTCGCGACAGGCGTGAATGGAGGGACGAATGGAGACGTGTCGTCCTCAGCGATGAGAGTCGCTTCTGCCTTGGTGCCAATGATGGTCGTATGCGTGTTTGGCACCGTGCAGGTGAGCGCCACAATCAGGACTGCATACGACCGAGGCACACAGGGCCAACACCCGGCATCATGGTGTGGGGAGCGATCTCCTACATTGGCCGTACACCTCTGGTGATCATCGAGGGGACACTGAATAGTGCACGGTACATCCAAACTGTCATCGAACCCAGCGTTCTACCATTCCTAGACCGGCAAGGGAACTTGCTGTTCCAACAGGACAATGCACGTCCGCATGTATCCCGTGCCACCCAACGTGCTCTAGAAGGTGTAAGTCAACTACCCTGGCCAGCAAGATCTCCGGATCTGTCCCCCATTGAGCATGTTTGGGACTGGATGAAGCGTCGTCTCACGCGGTCTGCACATCCAGCACGAACGCTGGTCCAACTGAGGCGCCAGGTAGAAATGGCATGGCAAGCCGTTCCACAGAACTACATCCAGCATCTCTACGATCGTCTCCATTGGAGAATAGCAGCCTGCATTGCTGCGAAAGGTGGATATACACTGTACTAGTGCCGACATTGTGCATGCTCTGTTGCCTGTGTCTATGTGCCTGTGGTTCTGTCAGTGTGATCATGTGATGTATCTGACCCCAGGAATGTGTCAATAAAGTTTCCCCTTCCTGGGACAATGAATTCACGGTGTTCTTATTTCAATTTCCAGGAGTGTATTATGACCAACAGAAACGTGTGCAGTGAAATGTAATTTACAAATTACTTAATTTGATGAACTGGTGTCAATTAGAATTTTATAACATAAGAATACAATAACAAAGGTACAAAATACATCTTTAAAGAACATAACAATACAGATAACATTTGTAGTAGTACAGGCTTTACAGAAGAATCGATATAGCAAATACATCAGTGTTACAAAAATTACGACATAAGTACATACATAAAAGATCAGAATAACTTTTGAAACATCAACTTCACACATGAGCATTAGAACAAAACAGAATAAATAATGTGTAAACATCTTTACAAAGTAAATAACAAGTTATTAATGCAAATTATATTTGAGGATAACAGTATTCCTCATCATAGTGAATGAAGCTTAGTATTAGAAAAATTCTGCAACATAAGTCTTATCAGATAAACATATAAAGACAGGAAGAACATAAATACACAAGGGTACACAACCACATAGTGGGATAACACAAGTGAAGGCCAGGGTTTGTTTTACTGCAGTATTTTGCAAACAAAACTTTCTTTACTTCTCGGAGATCTTCCTTCGTTCTTCATTATTTCCAAAAAGTCATATCTATACCTGCTTTCTGTACTTTTCTCATATAACCTCTCAGTGCATTTCTTCAAATCCATCGCAAATCATTCTCTTATATAGGCTACCCCCTCTTAAACTAACTTAAATCTACTGAGCTCAGATGCTAAACTAAGGGACGAGGCAATGCAGCAGCACAAAACAAATTAATACAAACAGCAATGACAAAAAAGTGCAAGTAAGCAAAGCAAGCACCAATAAATGTAATAACTTATACCTAAACATGACAAACCCACACGCAGAAAAAATATTACACTAAAGACAACAATGCAGATAAGGGAAATGTATATTCACATCTTAATGTCTATATGATAAAAGTGGTGCACCATAAAACTAATTCTATGAAATAAATTACCCAGTACTTGAAAAGAAAATTATGTATGCTGTTACTGTTACTAGTCCCTTATTATTGTTCTTTCCTTTCCAAGTGCTCCTTTTTTTTTTTTTTTGAAGAATGTGGATCATAAAATTATTATTTAACAGATCTGTTGACAGAAGGTTTTCACATTAGCAAATGAATTTAATTTTATTTTATAAAGCCAATGCTGCAACACTGCTGGAAACCGGATATCAAATGAAATAAGCAACTATGAAAAGCAAAGCAGAAAAATATCATTCAATAGTCATGTGACAATTCATAAGTTAGTAGAAATTCTCTCAACTCTCGTAGAAAGACGCTTGTCATTATCAGATGTGAAGATGTAAGTATCTTTCCAAGTAATGAGCGTGTCGGATTTGCAATGCTTTCTACAAAGGAATGTCAATAGCGAGGATGATGCCCTCTTTTTTTCATCTAATGGCTTTCTTTTGTCAGACGACTACCTCTCAGCTGGGCGCCCAAAACGCATTACGTCAAGGTCACTTACCTTTCTTACTGAAATATTTACGACAGCAGTTTCCGCTACAGTGGCAGTCTCATATAAAAATATTTCACAGGTCAAGAATTTGCGTTACACATCTGTAGAAACAAAATCCTATTGATATAGCAGTGTCCAAAAAATTTTCGGCTGCATTGTAATACATTCACGCATTTCATAACTCTTGAAGTACGATTCTAGGTTTCCAACAACCTTTTTCACAAACCAGAGTCCCTAACCACTACTCGTTATTCCTTACCTTATTCGTCGACACTTCTTCAATATTTCATCATAACAGATATGTAGCATAATCAAATAACTCATATAGCATCAGCTTATTGATCATAAAAATACCGCATCAGCATAATACACATAGTCATCGTAATTATAACATCATAACACCTCAGTCAAATTCTCAAAATCGTCGTAGCTTCCTCCAACAATTTCAAAACCTAAAAGAATTCTCTGCTCATGTCAAAAGTGTCATCTAACTCAGACGTACTTTAAAAATCACGATCCCATACCAAATATGTCATTCAAAGCTCTCATACTATCACAATGGTTCCGAAAAAATATGAACAGTTCACAAAGTACAGACAGATTCAATTTCGTAAGTGTGAAGTTATCCAACTGTGTAATTACGTAACATCTGTCACTGATGTAGTAAAATGAATGTTTGTGTCTCCCAGTTAAATGATCAGATAGCTGTGTAATTCTGTGTTAGAGAAATATGGTACCAATGTGTAAAATTGTATAAGCAAATACCATATTAGCTAGGGCTCCTTGTGCTTGCCAAACACATGGTACACAAAGTAAGCGTGTACCCCCCTGAGGATTAATGTAATTATATCCTCAGGTGTTACAGATTACAGCAATGGAATGAAATGTATCACGGAAAACTTTCTTTGTAATTCAAATATGTTGAAAAATAAATAGTTTAATGCGTGTCCTGTAGCGCTAAATGTGCGTCTTGCTGTAAAACAATCTCTGTGGAAGTGTCGTAGTTATTGTCCTCCGAAAGCTAAGTTCTGCAGAAGGAAATGTACTTACCTCATGATAAACGAAATTGAAATGCTTTGCGTATAGATATCTTAGTTATTACGCTTATTGCCGTGATGAAGTAAGTATTGTACTGTACGTATTGTTGTGCTACAGAAAAGGCTGTCTCGTTGTAGCTATACCACAAACGTTACTACTAAAACATGTTTTACTTTCCAGAAAAATTCAGAAAAACTGTGCAGATATAAAACAGATAAACTGCAAAAGCAACATTGTAAATTGTCACTCATTAGTAGCGTCGTGATAAAATCGTGTAGCTGTCACATAAACTAACCACTGTATCATCTGGTATCTCACAGAAAGTACTTTAAATCCAGAATGTATTTTCAAGTAAACCAAAATGTTGCATTAAAATCTCATTAGCAATACTGGTAAATGTTCTAAGTATGTGAGCCTTATAGTCATTACGTAATCGTGCAACTAACAAGCAAGAATGTACACACGAAATAACACAGTGATGTCTGTTCACTATAACAATGCACTCGTAAATACTGTCTAAATATGTTCCGTAGGTTCTAGACTGGATAGTAAACTTCAAACATTGTTGCATGTTAACAGTTTCTAAGTCTGACAAAGCAAGCTAGTAATGTAAAGTGAAAATTTTTATGACAAAGACAAAAGTTAAAAAGCAGATTATCTTTCAATAAACGGTCTTACATGTGAAATGTGGTGCCATCATTTACCCTTTCTAGTTTGCTGAGTTTTAACTTCAAAGCAATTATCATGTTGTGTACGTCGGTAAGGAATGCTAAAATTTTTCTCAAGGTTAGCGTCTTATATTATTTTTCTCTGAGCCAGCCGGCGCACGTGGCTGCCTGCGGTGCGAGTCATTGTCTGTTACCTCTTTGTTGGCCCGCGTCGTTACTGGGATTAGGAGACCTAACTTCTACAAATTCACCTTGCCGAGAGGGCCCTGTCTTGTAGGAATCCCGCCAGTTATGATGCAATTTAGGTCTGTCATTTTGTCGGTAGATTCCATAGTTTCTTTCTTGTCGGCCACGTGGTGGAGAATTACTTCCTGAATCGTAATTGCGCGCTGGAACGTTGCGTCTGAAGTTATTCTGTCTCCCGTGATAATAATAATAGTTCTGGTTGCCATATTGTCTGTTTCTATGATTGTCTCTGTCATGTTCATTACTACGCAAATACGATCTTTCTCTGTAACTATTATTCTGCCACTGGTTGTCATATGGGTGGTGTCTGTTTTGGTCACGATTTGTGTTGTGAGAATAGCCTTGTCGTGTATTATTTCTGTCATCGCGGAATTGTGACAGGTGTGACCTGTAATTGTTGTGTTCCTGTTTTCGCGTTCCGCGATTGTCAGTGTCAATTTCCAGTTCTTGTAACAGTCCCTGAAAAGCTTCAATGTCGTCTTTGCATCGTCCTGTTAAAATAATCTGTCGTAAATGTTCAGGTAATTTGATTAAGCAAATGCGGATGAGTTCTGAGGGGCTGTATGGGTTTGAAAGATACTGATTCTTATGTAACATGTCTTCAAAATATTTGACAAGACTGGAAAATTGAGATTGTTCGAAATGTTTTATCATTATGATGCTATGTTTTACTCGGTCTTGTGTGGCTTGGGACCAATATGCTGAGAGGAAGGCATGGTAAAATTCTCCTTCACTGTGGCAATCGTGAATGACCGATCGCATTCTTACAGCTGGTTCATTCTCTAAGTAGCCACACATAAATTCTAATCTGTGTTCTAATGACCAATTGGGAGGAAAACAATGAGAGAATTGATGGAGCCACGCTTGTGGATGAATGTCGTTGCCAGAATTCTTAAATGTTTTGAATTTACGTGCAGTAATGAACAGCTTATAGTCAAAATCATCGTGTCGGCGGGTAGCATATCGGTCATTGTTACGTCGTATCGGCGGTTCCATCTCAAAATTCGGTGCACCTTGCCAATTACTTTCATGATTTCCGAAATGCCCTGTGTTATTATTTTGTGGTTGTTCTGTATTGCTATGTCCCTCTTCCCATACTGGGGCGCGATTGTCCTCTGAAATATGTAATTCTTGTATTACTTGAGCCAACTGATCTTGTACTTCCCGCATTTCTCTTTTGTACTGCGTGTTGATTTGATTTTGATTCTGTTTGAATTTCCTAATTTGTTCATACTCTTCAGTTTCAGTGAAGGCTACAGGTTTTGTGTCATTCAGATCATCATCTACCTTCGTAGATAAGTTAGTGAACTGATCTGAAAGTTCGGCTACTTTATCCGACAGTGAAATTATTTCCTCTGTGTGTCTTTCTGAACCAATTTTCAGAGTATCTACTGTGTCCTTTAAGTTCGCTTGAGTTTTTGCAAGTTACGTAACCGAATCGGTAGATGCAACTGAGTCAATTTTAGCTTGCAAGGTCTCATGATTTTTATGAACAATAGTTTGCAGTTCTTTTATGGCTGCTTCGTGATTCTGTAATGCATTTTCATGCCGCGAAAAAAATAGGTTGGAAATGCTCACAAATTTGTGTTTTTACGTCATTACAGACTTTTTGACATTTCGATTCGATGTTATGTAACTCATTAGTTAAATCTTCACGTGTTTGTTCAATTGTGGTGTCTAACTTTTGAAGCTTTTGTTCCATTGTGTCTAACGTTTGAAGCTTTTGCTGTGTTTGTCTCTGATTTTGTTCCATTGTGTCTAACTTTTGAAGATTCTGTCCCATTTGTTTCTGATTTTGTTCAAGCGTTGTGTCTAACTTTTGAAGATTTTGTTCCATTGTGTCTAACTTTTGAAGATTATGTTCCATTGTGTCCAACTGTTGCTGTGTTTGTCTCTGATTTTGTTCCATTGTGTCTAACTTTTGAAGCTTTTGTCCCATTTGTTGCATTAATTGTAATAACAGTGCACTGGTGTCTGAAACATGTTCCTTAGTGCTATTCGGCAATGCATTTGAACCGCCAATATTCGCAGTTTGAAAAACAGAAAATGTGTCCTGATTTATTTGAGAAAACGGTGAGGACGCAAAATCTGAATCTACAGTATTTGCAAGATTGTGTCCTGTCATTTCGGAATCGTGAGGCGAGCTGTTGCCGACCGATCGATCGATAATGCTTCCCTGTTCACTAATTGTTTCACTGCCTACACCATTATTTGCAGCCCGCTCCATTTCCCTATGCGCTATTACCAAATTACTACTTTGAACGTTAGTGAATTCATTACATGGTGACGCTAACACACTGCTTTCGTCTTCACTGTCATTTCTCAGTTTACTTTGGAGCCTAGTGTTACGTTTTTCACACGCCATTATTGTCACAATTTTTCACACGACAACACAGAAAAACACAATTTGAAGAACAAAAATAAGAGAACACATTAACATAGCACTGAAAATAATATCTAGTTAATTGCAAGCGCAGCTGCGAAATACGTCGTGCAAAACTACATGCATGCCACAACTATTTTACTGTACAACAATGAAAGACTGCAACTACAAAGGAAATTGTCTCTATCATTACGCGCTAGCAATAAACACTACACTAACTACACAAAGTACAAGAAAAAATCAGAAGATTCCAGTGAGGTATCCTTGGCTAAGGGTCGACATATGAAACGTCCCCTTAGAACAATTTATACACGACTGTGCTTAAACTGACACACAATATTTTTAGTGCAACGCAATCTGACTTCCAAAAATCCCTACTAAAGAATGGCTCTGACTAACATTAACCTATACGTTTCACAAATCACTTACCTCACAAAAATCTTCGTTACTCAAGCTACTGCAATACAGCGAGCGCCACTACTGCCAGCTAAATAAAAGATTCAAACTACTGAAGGCACTAACTACTGATAGGTATAGTTAGCAAATGAAAGATTTTAATAGAGAACAAACAGTGTATTTACCTTAATAGTCATAATATATATAGCAGTTCATGACACCAATTCTTACAAATTTCAAAACTCCGCCATCTCTCTCCCCACGTCCACCACTGCTGGCGGCTCACCTCCAACTGCGCAACGCTACGCGCTGTTAGCATCCAGCTGCCGCTGCTCAACACTACAATGGCAGACAACAATGCAAACTAAACACAGACTGCGCACGGCACAGCCAGTGATTTTTATACAAAGAGCTACGTGGCGGCGGCGTTACCAATAAAAAAACCTAAACAGCTTACTTACAAATGCATCCAAACAGAACCAACGTGCCTTTTGTTCTTTCCTTGGATGCCGAAGAATAGTCACCAGCAGACACACTTCGGGGAATGAAGAATGTGTATGAGGCAGGATGACTGTCGGAATGGTGCGCAAAGTTCCGTGCTGTCGCAATTGGACGCAAGACGCCGGTCGATCTTAACGCTGATGTTACAACTCAAGTAGGAGACACTCGAGCCCTCGTCCTGTTGTCTTGATTTCTCCCAATGCGATTGTCATGTCTTCGGTCCCTTACAAAAGGCCTTCAAGGCAGTAAGCAGTTTTGGACTTCCTGCCTGTTTGGCACACAGATTCTGGATTGTACGGCCTTCGAAAGGAAGCTTTTTGATCGCCTCTTACATCTAAAACAGAACCACTAGGCAACAGATGAGAAACAGTAACTATCATTTACTGAAATAAGGCACATCAAAATACACTCATCGTTGCCTTACACAGAAGGAATGGTATTGATGGAAAGTTCTACATTCAAGCTAACTAAATGCAGTTGACGATTGTTAACTAATCCAACTGAAGTTCAGTACCGGTCAATACGGTATACGCTTTGAGCCTCACTTTGAATAATGTTAGACAATCGACATGAACTTTCCAACGACTAGACTGGTTGGCACTGTAGTTAACTTGTAGGGAACTGTAGAACTGTAACTGGGCGATAACTGCTGGCCGAGCGGTGGAATCGTGCTCTCTGGGTATGAATGTCACCCTGTGAACTATTTGCAGGGTGCATCAAACAGTTCCGTTTTTCAGCGCTCTCTGAGGTGCCATACGTAACTATTGGCGAAGGTAGAGTCTAACTGAATTCTTGTGCGGAAACACTAAGCGTTATATAGGTGTCGACCATATTATGTGTGTCGCCATTTTCAGATTACCTGTTATGCGAGCCATCTGAAGACGAAGCTAGGTACCGCTTTTGGCGAAAACACAGCACTCATACCATAACAATATCGCGCTAACTGCTGCAACTATATCTGCATTTTTTAATGAAGATAGTTTTCATCATTCTCTTAACCCATTCCATGAAAACAGCTAAATGTTTCTGTAATTGTTGCTGTCAGGGAACAAAAGTTTATTTAGGGTTAAAAGGAAACATGAAGATTAACACATTTACGCTACGCTAAAATGGCCACTGACACATCCTTTAGAAGCGTATATTAAGTAATTTACACACGTTTTACAAGTAGAAGGTGAAAATTTCGGGGACTTGTAGTTTAAGACTGACTTTTACAATCAGGGTACTGCGTGCAACATTCTTCAGTGAGCAGACATCATTCCTAAAGTGCTATTCTGGAAACGCCCCAAAATATTCATCAACAACGACCATAAATTCTTTATCTGCGAACTGCTTTGGATTTATCGCATCTTTTGATTCATTCCAATAATTGTTCCAATAATTCGTACTTTTTGACAGTGGCGATGGTGGCTAAGTATTGGTACCGTCACTGTTGTCAATAATTTATCTGTGTTGTTTTCCCAACAGTCAGTATACTGATACCATTTTTGAGCACGTTTTGCTGATCATAAAGCGTTTATTACTACATTCATTAAAACAAAAGTTACTGAAATAATCTAAAATCGACTCTTTGGTAGCCGTAAATTGCACTGAGGTGACAAAAGTCATGGGGTAGCGATATGTTCGTATACAGAAGGAGGCAGTATCTCACACACAAGGTATAAAGGGGCAGTGCATCGGTGCAGCTGTCATTTGCACTCAGGTAAAAAAATGTCGTGTGGCTAGGGCCTCCCGTAGGGGGGACCGTTCGCCGGGTGCAAGTCTTTCGATTTGACGCCACTTCGGCGACTTGCGCGTCGATGGGGATGAAATGATGATTATTAGGACAACACAACACCCAGCCCCTAAGCAGAGAAACTCTCCGACCCAGCTGGGAATCGAACCCGGGCCTTTTTTCTTTATTTTTTGTCCGGTACTGTTCGTTGCGTTTTGTCTGGGCGGACGTCAGATGACATCCGTTCAAGTTGATCGTTGATTCCTTTACTCAATTTTTTTTATGGCAGAGGGCAAGCAGCCCTCTGACCGAACACGCTGAGCTACCTCGCCACCATCCCTTATAATTGACATTCTGTCGCCTTAACCACTCAGGTACCGGGGGCGGACTGTACAAAGGTGATAGATGTGAAAAGGTTTCCGACATGATTATGGCCCCACGACGGTAAATAACAGACACTGAACGCGGAATGGTAGTTGGAGCTAGACTCATGGGACATTCCTTTACAGAAATCGTTAGGGAGTTCAATATTCCGAGATCCATAGTGTCGAGAATGTCCCGAGAAAGTAAAATTTCAGGAATTACATCTGGCTGCGGGCAACGCAATGGCTCACGATCTTCACTTAAAGATCGAGAACAGCGACGTTTCTGTTGAGCTGTCAGTTCTGAAGGCAGCAACACTGCGTAAATAACCGCAAAAATCAATGTGGCGCGTACAATGAACGTATCCGTTCGGACGGGCGAATCTAGCTGCCCTATGTTTGGTCGCATGTGTAGGTAGCGTACTGAATTCACACAAACAGATGGTGCACGCTTTGAGTATGGTAAAATGGCCGCTCTTGAGAAGCATGATGAGAAAGCCAAGAAGTTTTCCCTTTGCAACATTATGATGTTACCGATGAATTTAAGTTTTTTGGTAACAAATATGCATCTATGATTATTAATAAAATTGTAACATATGTGTATAGGGTTAGTGTTAGGATTGAGAGACTAACGCTTGATGATAAGGCTAACAAAAAGATATTTGAAGATCACGGTGCACTGGAGAAAGTTCGTATAGCCTGCAGTAATAACATGGGTGCTTTTGATTTGAGTCCATAGAGGGCGTCTGGTGTACCTTGGCGTAAATATACTAGAAGGAATAGATTTAATCATAGCGTGTAGGCTTTCACGGCCGGCATCGTCAGTAGTTAAAACTTCCGGGCTGAGAGGCCGTGGTCGAACAGTAGAACTTCTTCTCCCTGACGTTTTATTTCCGAGGCGAGTCTACGACTGGCTACCAAGCCGCGGAGGTCCTGTATATATAGAGCGGGTAGAGGGCACCACCACTCGTCACGTGATGTCAACAGTAAAACTATCTCTGACTGGCGTCATTACTCTCGATCGAAGGTAATCGATTGTCACATCTTTGATGCAAGGTTGATCGCCATATTTTATCTGACTTCAAACCTTCTTCTTTCTTGTTAAAATTATTGTGGTGTTTAAAAATCTCTATCGCCTCTCTATACATACGTGCATGATAATGCGATGTCTTAGCTAGGACGCTTGTCTCGCTAAATTTTATCTCATGGTCTCCGTCTTCGAAAACATGTTCTGCTACAGCTGACTTATCCGTGTGTCCCAATCGGCAGTTCCTCTTGTGTTCAGTCAGGCGAGTATTGATACTTCTTTTAGTTGTTCCAATGTAAACTTTCCCACAACTACACGGAATTTTGTAAACACCCGGAGTAGCTAAAGGGTGTCGTGCATCCTTCGCCGATCTTAAACATTCACTAATCTTCTTAGTTGGTCTGTAGATTGTTTCAATTCTAAACTTGGCTAGCACTTTTCCGATACGGTCCGTAATATTATGGATGTAAGGAAGAAAAACTTTCCCTGCTGAAGGTTGTTGTTTTTGCATGTTTTCGGACATTTTCTTTCTAGGGTGGAGTGCACGATCTATCTCCTTATCAGTATATCCATTTTTCCGAAAAACTGTCCGCAAATGATTTAGTTCCTCTTGTAAATACGCTGGCTCGCAAATTCTATTGGCCCTGTCCACCAGTATTTTGATGACACCTCTCTTCTGCCTGGGATGATGATTTGAACTCTTATGAAGATAACGGTCGGTATGCGTATCTTTTCTGTATACTTTGTGACCAAGAGTACCATCTGCTCGTTTAATTACTGAAACGTCCAGAAAATTAATCTGTCCATTACTCTCTGTCTCCATGGTAAATTGAATTTTTGAATTAATGCTGTTCAAATGCTTCAGAAATTCGTTCAGTTGCTCTTCTCCGTGATTCCATATCACAAAAGTATCGTCCACATACCGATACCACTTCAAAGGACTTTTTCTGGCTGACTGAAGTGCCTGTTGCTCAAAAAATTCCATAAAAATATTAGCAGAGACTGGACTTAGGGGGCTACCCATAGCCACTCCATCAATTTGTTCATAGAACTCATTATTATACTGGAAATAAGTCGTAGATAGGCAGTGCCGGAACAAGGCTACTATATCAGTGGGAAATATGTCAGATATGTAAGCCAGAGTTTCGTTCACCGGAACCATAGTAAACAAAGATACAACATCAAAGCTAACAAGGATATCACTGGGGCTTATAGTAATCCCCTTCAGTTTTTCGATGAAGTGCATGGAGTTCTTAATATGATGATCAGTCTTTCCGATAAACGGTTGTAGCAATGAGGCAAGATATCTAGCCAACTCTTGAGTAGGGGATCCTATAGCACTCAAAATCGGCCTAAGAGGGACATTTGGTTTATGTACCTTAGGTAACCCATATAATCTAGGAGGGAATACTTCCGTTTTACAAAGATCTTTTTTATCTGCTGCAGGAATAGAACACTTTTTTATTAGTTGGTTAGTAGCTGTCAACACTTTTGTTGTAGGATCTTTGTTCAGCTTCCTGTAAATGGTAGGATCCAAAAGATCGTCGATCTTCCTGTGGTAATCCTCACTCTTCATCAACACTGTAGCGTTTCCCTTGTCAGCGGAAAGTACAATAATACTCCTGTCCTCATTAATCTTCCGTAATGCCTTCTTTTCTCCTTGGGACAAATTACTGCTAGGTGGCTTAGCTTTACGTAATATCCTTGCTGTCTCCATCCTAACTTCATCCGCAGTGTGTGATGGTAACAACCGAATCCCCGCCTCTATATTAGCTACAATATCTTCCGTTGGAACCTTCATTGGAGTAATTGCAAAGTTTCCTCCTTTCGAGAGAACAGAAATTTCATCCCTCGATAATTCTTTTCCGGACAAATTTACAACCGTTCGGGAGTTGTCTATTACCGGAAGATGTTGTCCGCAGCTGGCAACGAAACGTCAGGGAGAAGAAGTTCTACTGTTCGACCACGGCCTTTCAGCCCGGAAGTTTTAACTACTGAATAGATTTAAGTTTGTAACATATTCTAAAAATGGTTCAAATGGCTCTGAGCACTATGGGACTTAATATCTGTGGTCATCAGTCCCCTAGAACTTAGAACTACTTAAACCTAACTAACCTAAGGACATCACACACATCCATGCCCGAGGCAGGATTCGAACCTGCGACCGTAGCAGTCGCGCGGTTCCGGACTGAGCGCCTGAACCGCTAGACCACCGCGGCCGGCGTAACATGTTCTAAGCCTGAACAAAGTACTGATGTAACTAAAGTGAAAAGCTGGACAGATCTAGAAAAGGAATGTCAAGTTAAAAACTGCCGTTTTCAAGGTACCAATCCATTCTATATTGGACTGCAAATTGCTGGTGATGAACCTGAGAAAAATTATAATGTTCAGAGTGAAGTTAAATATGTGACATTTATTCTAAGAAATAGAGTTTATATGAAATTTTGTAAGAGGAAAGGTAATGTAACGTTCTGAATAAAAGAATTTGTTTACAGCTAATGTCTGCGTTGGAGTTTTTTTATGCCAACTGGGTCCATATCTGAAATTACCCGGACGATCTACGCCTCGCCCTCCTTTTTCCCAACAGTCAGCAGAGGATTGACGAACTTGCTATTACTTTTTATGGCAACAGGATTAATTATTCTGCAGCTGTTATTGTGTTGGAAGAACTGTGGTACTATAAGCCTTATTTAGATGATTTAGTGCGTCAGTTTAGGGACGCTTATAGAGAATATGTATTTATGCCAAACGGTATAAGGTGTGCAAACAGGTACTTTGATTTTAGGCAAGGTCGTTATAGGCCACTGTGGTATAATTATTAGAACCTCAATAAAATAACCTCACAAGTCATGGCCGCTGACGACTGACGCGAGCGCGTTTGCTGGCAACACGACATCGCCTGCAGCGTCTCTCCTGTGCTCGTAACCATATCGGTTGGACGCAAGACGACTGGAAAACTGTGGCTTGAGCAGATGAGTCACGATATCAATTGGTAAGAGCTGATGCTAAGGTTAGAGAGTAGCGCAGACCTCCCAAAACCATGGACCGAAAGATGTCAACAAGGCACTGTGCAAGTTTGTGGTGGCTGGATAATGTTGTGGGCTGTGCTTACATGGAAAGGACTGAGACCTCTGGTCCAACTGAACCTATCATCGTCTAGAAATGGTTATGCTCGGCTGCTGGGAAATCATTTACGGCCATTCATGGACTTCACGTTCCCAAACTACAGTGGAATTTTTATGGATGACAATGTACGACTAGTTTGAAGAACATTCTGGAAAATTAGAGTGAATGATTTGGTCACGCAGATTGTCCGATATGAATCCCGTTGAACATTTATGGGAGATAATAGAGAGGCCAGATCGTGCACAAAATCCTGCACCGGAAACACTTTCGCAGTTATAGACGACTAATGTAATCGTGACACAGCCGCTTCTTATAAGAAAATCGTGTGTGTGTGTGTGTGTGTGTGTGTGTGTGTGTGTGTGTGGGAGGGGGTTGAAGAAAGTTATGTCCACCGTTGTTGTTGTTGTGATATTAGGCTGCTTCTAGGTGATTGTAGAACTGCATGTGATAAATACACTTCTTTAATGTTACAGTAACGTCAAGAACATTGTTTCTTATTAGCTACATCTTACAGGTTATGTGAAACTTGCTGATCAGAGATGGCTGGCTGTCGTAATAACGTATTGACGTTTCCTGTATTACGAGAATTGACATCACTGTGAACAGGCTGAGGGGTTACGATTTTAGGCGGAATACAATGTCTTTTTAAATCAAATTTATACTTGCAAAAATTGACAATAACGTAGCTTTCATTAGACCAAGTGCTATGGTGTTCCGAAGATCATTTAAACGCTTTCTTCTTCTTCTTCTTTTCGTTTTACTTATCTGAGGAGCACCTTATTCGCGTCAGCTTCTTTTCTTCTGCTCTTTGTTCCTCATGCTATGCAACCTAGTTCGTTCTACTGTACACGATAATTTTGTTCTGGGTCTAGTGACGTCCTCTAAACATGTGAGAGCCTGAATTTTTTATTTAATAATCGCCCTGTTGTATATCTCTGGTTCTTTCAGATCTCTTTGTACTTCTTTCAACCAGCGTAGTTTGGTTCTCTTACTCAGCAGAAGTTGAATTACTTGATAAGTTATCCTCTAATGGTCCATACAAAGGATGTGTTCGGAGAACACGCTCCTTTTCCTGATGATGTCAGAGTGTTTCTCACACTCTTGGTATACAATTTTTAGTTGAATCACCTTCTAAATTGATCATTTTCTGTTCTCCAAGGTTCCAATATTGTCCTCAGAATCTTTCGTTCCACAATTTATAGTCTCTTATGCTGCCCTGTTCTTACTGGGTGAAATGTTTCTGCTGCGTATATGGATTCAATGCGGTAATGCCTGGTAATGTCACAATTTTGCATTGCAGGAAATATTCCTCTTGTTGTAGATGTTCTTTGTTAGTTTGTGTGCTGAATTCATTTTGTTGACTCGTGCTCCCATTGCCGCTTAAAGGCTTTCATTTATGGAAAGCCGGCCGCAGTGGCCAAGCGGTTCTAGGCGCTTCAGTCTGGAACCGCGCGACCGCTACAGTCGCAGGTTCGAATCCTGCCTCGGGCATGGATGTGTGCGATGTCCTTAGGGTAGTTAGGTTTAAGTAGTTCTAAGTTCTAGGGGACTGATAACCTCAGATGTTAAGTCCCATAGTGCTCAGAGCCATTTGAACCATTAATGGAAATAAAAAAACCATGAAACTGACCTCGCGCTGCGCATAGCGTACCAGTATTAAGTGAAAAACTTTTCTGATAAGTTTTCAGGAAGGTGTCTCGTAAACTTGTGGCCAGTGTACCAGCGGCTGCGTTTAAGCTCCATGTTGCGGTGCAGTTGTTTCGGATTTGTGTTCACAAAGAGTGAAATTCTAATCCCTATCTGACAAATTTAGGTTTTACGTGGTTTCCTTAAATCATTGCATCTTGGACGATTCCTTAAACATGCAACTGTCGGTTCCTTATACCACAGTTATCCATTCCGAACAATTCGCATGTGTATCATCGACGTGCTTTTAATCTCTTAGCTTCATTTTCTTAATTCCCGGCTATGGCCGGTGTGGATCACCGAAGGTATTCACGTGGGACTAAATTTGAGACGCATCTTTGGAATGTCAGGCGAGAGGAAGAGTTGGAAATAGTTGTGGCGGAGCGCCGGCCGCAGGGGATGCGGCCCCACACGGCCCTGGCGGTGTTCTTACGCTCCCGGCCTTCGTAATGAAGTGCGCTCTGAGCGTAACTTCAGCTGTAATGACTGCTCGTTAATTTAGCGGCAAGCTCCTCTGCGAAAACAGTCCCGAGCGCAATTTGCGGTTAGTAATATCCTGCGGAGGCGCGATTACAGCAAAACGGGTGTAAAAGCTCTCGTTACTCCAGAGTTACGCACCATGTGTCATTGTTTTGTAGCGTTCTTATCGTTGTTTATTTGTCGCTTAGTAAGAATTAACTATGGCTTGGCTGCAATGCACAACAGTTGGTAATCATTTCATCTGCCTCTGTTTGCATTGGCATGCCGATCCGTGTGTTTCACCTGTCTGTGACGTATGAACTATTAGGGAACAAGCTCAGACATTAAGGAGAACTATAAATGTAAGAATGGCGCAAGCTTAAAGAGAAGAATCGATATAGAGTGTCCATGTGTTAATCAATATCCTGGTTGAAGGTTGTTGTTGTTGTTGTGGTCTTCAGTCCTGAGACTGGTTTGATGCAGCTCTCCATGCTAGTCTATCCTGTGCAAGCTTCTTCATCTCACAGTACCTACTACAACCTACATCCTTCTGAATCTGCTCAGTGTATTCATCTCTTGGTCTCCCTCTACGATTTTTACCCTCCACGCTGCCCTCCAATGCTAAATTTGTGATCCCTTGATGCCTCAGAACATGTCCTACCAACCGATCCCTTCTTCTGGTCAAGTTGTGCCACAAACTTCTCTTCTCCCCAATCCTATTCAATACTTCCTCATTAGTTATGTGATCTACCCATCTAATCTTCAGCATTCTTCTGTAGCACCACATTTCGAAAGCTTCTATTCTCTTCTTGTTCAAACTAGTTATCGTCCATGTTTCACTTCCATACTTGGCTACACTCCATACAAATACTTTCAGAAACGACTTCCTGATACATAAATCTATATTCGATGTTAACAAATTTCTATTCTTCAGAAACGCTTTCCTTGCCATTGCCAGTCTACATTTTATATCCTCTCTATTTCGACCATCATCAGTTATCTTGCTCCCCAAATAGCAAAACTCCTTTACTACTTTAAGTGTCTCATTTTCTAATCTAATTCCCTCAGCATCACCCGACTTAATTCGACTACATTCCATTATCCTCGTTTTGCTTTTGTTGATGTTCATCTTATATCCTCCTTTCAAGACACTGTCCATACCATTCAACTGCTCTTCCAAGTCCTTTGCTGTCTCTGACAGAATTACAACGTCATCGGCGAACCTCAAAGTTTTTGCTTCTTCTCCATGGATTTTAATACCTACTCCGAATTTTTCTTTTGTTTCCTTCAGTGCTTGCTCAATATACAGACTGAATAACATCGGGGACAGGCTACAACCCTGTCTCACTCCCTTCTCAACCACTGCTTCCCTTTCATGCCCCTTGACTCTTATAACTGCCATCTGGTTTCTGTACAAATTGTAAATAGCCTTTCGCTCTCTGTATTTTACCCCTGCCACCTTTACAATTTGAAAGAGAGTATTCCAGTCAACATTGTCAAAAACTTTCTCTAAGTCTACAAATGCTAGAAACGTAAGTTTGCCTTTCGTTAATCTTTCTTCTAAGATAAGTCGTAAGGTCAGTATTGCCTCACGTGTTCCAGTACTTCTGCGAAATCCAAACTGATCTTCCCCGAGGCCGGCTTCTACTAGTTTTTCCATTCGTCTGTAAAGAATTCGTGTTAGTATTTTGCAGCTGTGGCTTATTAAACTGATGGTTCGGTAATTTTCACATCTGTCAACACCTGCTTTATTTGGGATTGGAATTATTATATTCTTCTTGAAGTCTGAGGGTATTTCGCCTGTTTCATACATCTTGCTCACCAGATGGTAGAGTTTGGTCAAGACTGGCTCTCCCAAGGCCGTTAGTAGTTCCAATGGAATGTTGTCTACTCCGGGGGTCTTGTTTCGACTCAGGTCTTTCAGTGCTCTGTCAAATTCTTCACGCAGTATCGTATCTCTCATTTCATCTTCATCTACATCCTCTTCCATTTCCATAATATCGTCCTCAAGTACATCGCCCTTGTAAAGACCCTCTATATACTCCTTCCACCTTTCTGCTTTCCCTTCTTTGCTTAGAACTGGGTTTCCATCTGAGCTCATGATGTTCATACAAGTGGTTCTCTTATCTCCAAAGGTCTCTTTAATTTTCCTGTAGGCATTATCTATCTTACCCCTTGTGAGATAAGCCTCTACATCCTTACATTTGTCCTCTAGCCATCCCTGCTTAGACATTTTGCACTTCCTGTCGATCTCATTTTTGAGACGTTTGTATTACTTTTTGTCAGCTTCATTTACTGCATTTTTATATTTTCTCCTTTCATCAATTAAATTCAATATTTCTTCTGTTGAAAGTATGGTATTTATTTATTCGTTTCAGTTTGATCAGTAACCTGCGATGTCGGGTTTATAGGTGGGTGTGTTTTTCAACATTACGCGTTCTTTACAAACTTAGGAATGCACATTAATGCTTTTTCGTAAATTGAAGTATAAGATCCGGTCTGTGAACAACTGGTTTCTCTTTTGCAGTAACAGCATTATAATTAAAATTCTTCCATGTGTAGAGTAATGATCACATGAGAGGCATCCATGACGTCCATTTTCGCTCTGTGACTATCCTGCAGAGCATGGCCCTCATGTCGTAAGTTTTTGCTCCATCCTTGAACTGTTTGTCACTAACCAAAATTTTGCACCATGTGTCTTACATGTTTCATTCACCACTCCTTCTTAGCTTCAGTTACTCGATACCTCACATTGTGCTGAATTTCATTGTCAAAATTTTGGAACTCTTCAGAGATATTTTTTCAGTATTTCGGTGTAAGGGAACCGTGATCTCCGGTGGCTCGTTACAGAGTAATACTGTAATTACGATTTATTCACGCTGTTACCACAGGTACCCTCCATTACTGTGAAAAATCTTCATGATAATGAAATAGTCTTTAATATGCAAGCATCGTACGTAAAACAGAAAACACAGAGAAATGCGACCATTTTAAACGAAAGACGCCGCGCGGGATTAGCCGCGTGGTCTAGGGCGCTGCAGTCGTGGACTGTGCGTCTGGTCCCGGCAGGTTCGAGTTCTCCCTCAGGCTTGGATGTGTGTGTTTGTCCTTAGGATAATTTAGGTTAAGTAGTGTGTAATTTAGGGACTGATGACCTTAGCGGTTAAGTCCCATAAGATTTCGCACACACATAAACGAAAGACGTACACTTGCATCACCGTGTGTTCAGTCCGTTCTGTCGGAGTACACTACAGTACGTAGGAAATGCAGAATTGTTCCCTTACAGGTATTGCCCACCATAATCAGAGCAGCGTGTACGGCAATGCACTGAAGCTTGTCTCAGACCCTCAAGAATACCGGGAGTTTGGTGCACTGCTTCCACAGCTGCTACAATCATAGCAATCAAGTACTTCTGTCGATCGGAGAATCATGAACTAGGCTCGTCACTTGCCTCAGAAGAAGGATTTTAAAGGTGTCGCGTCCGGCGACCAAGCTGCTCATGGACCATGTAGTCCAAAGGAAATGAACGAACGATCGTAGATCACGAGTGGCTGAAACCAAAATGCTCATAATATATCCATGAAAATCCACTGAAATTTAGTCGTAGAGTTTAGACTCATCATGTATTTTAAATGGTTTCGTCGTCGGTAACCATATTTTATTCGTTTTTTCATTTTGTGACCCTTTTCATTCCACATCGTTCTGAAAGCTACGTCCTGTTGGCGCGCTGTTGCCACAGGCAGGACACAAGCTCGTTTTGAACGGACACACTCTTCCTGTAAACGAGTCTTGACTACGTTAGTTGCTGCGCCACTTTGCTCAGTACCTACTGAAAGAGATGTGATTTGCAGCCGAAGTGATTTCCTGAGACGTGGGTTGACAACTGACGCATTACCACTTGGGGTAAGGGGGGGGGGGGATCGGCTCTATTCGCAGCACTACTGTCTTTTCTGTAATTTACTTCTAGCCGATTAACAACTCTCACTCAAATAACAGACGCTGCACTTAGGTATCTAATAAAAATTCCAATGACGTACAAATTGCGTGTAACTTGAAAAGTCTGTCCCGACAGCGAAAAGGGAGCTCAGATGTGAAATACGCTAACGAATAGCGGTTATGATAAGTGCACCCAGGTTCCGTTTGGAAGAGTGGCGCGACGCGGCAGTGAACTTTGAGATGACGTCACTATTGTTGGAACGTAGTTTCATCTCCACGATCTTCGGGTAAAATATCAGTCAGTGAAATGACAACTGTTGACTTCTAGACAAGCAGAAAATATAAGAGCAAAAGGTTCGTGTTCGACGTCATGGGGATAATGTTTCGAAATAATTCATCCCATTACACATCGAGTTATCTTCTGTATGAATGAAAGTAGTATCAAGAGATAAATTTCAACTACGCGTTGGGATACAAACTTACAAGGATTACCTTTTACAGACGAGCAGATAAAATCTGGGACACTTTTTGTAATTACGTTTAAGACCAAATTTTCCTTTCTCTTTCACAATTTTTAAATGTGCCCTATAGTACACGCACGACAAACATCCAGGCGATATTCATATTCCCCCCATACTTTAACAAGCATGTCTGGAGTCACCGCATTTGCTGCTGTTGCTATGCGACGTCGCACTTCGGCTACGTTTGGCGAGGACGAACAAAGAGGAAATCTTTTACAAACGTCCACAAAAAAGTGAAAAAAAATCACATATGTCAGGTGACCTTGGAGGCCAGTGGTGCAATGCGAGATCTCATATGACCTTTACACCCGATACATCGCGAAGGTAGGTCATTAGTTAAAAAACCACTCCTTTCAGATGCAGTTGATTTTTATGTGTTGTAACTGAGAACGCAAAATGCTTTTTACTGCTGTGTTATGTAGCCTTCTGGACATGAAGCAACTGAATAATAATGAGCAAGTGAGCGAGCCAGCTGCAGCTTGGAGAACTTTCTGGCAAGCACTTGAACCGGCCACACACGACTGGCACCAATATAAACTATTTTCGATGCATAAGTTAAAAAATTACCCCAAGTTTCTGACTTCACTCACAGAGAAGATAGAGGCTTGTGAAATCGGATTGATCATTTGACACACTCGTTATTTTGCTAACAAATACGTTCAGGAAATGAGGAGCGTGTATGTGAATTACTGTTGGCGCTATATAATTAAGCAAAAATATTTAGAGCAAATAGAAAGACATAGAAAGCTCGAACAGTCTTCTCCATTTGCAAGACAGTGCATACTTCTGTGGAACGGGCCGCATTATGGATGTTTAGAACAGTTTCGAGCTGTTTCCTGGCCCATGAACTAAAGGAAAAGCGTTTGGACACATTTTTCTATAGAGCGTGAAGAAAACACCCAGCAATATCTGAAAGTTTGACTTCCTAATATGTACGCTATGCCAAATACTTGTTACGTGCAGAATAATTGACGTTTTAATGGTACGCTTTTTGTTGTACAGCCGAGTTGGCCGGCCGGGGTGGCCGAGCGGTTCTTGGCGCTACAGTCTGGAACAGCGTGACCGCTACGGTCGCAGGTTCGAATCCTGCCTCGGACATGGATGTGTGTGATGTCCTTAGATTAGTTAGGTTTAAGCAGTTCTAAGTTCTAGGAGACTGATGACATGAGAAGTCCGATAGTGCTCAGAGCCATTTCAACCCGTCAGCGGAGTTGCTCCCTTTTTATTCGGAATATTTCGATGACTGCCCAGCCATCTAATTCGGGTGCTGAGAGATGTGCTATAATGCATACCTGCTTCCTGGACTACAATCAGACAGCGAAGTACTGTTGCTGTCGCGACGCTGCTTATATTCGCGTTCGACCCCCGGCGCCCGCATATCTGCCTTGATGCTCATTTGCTTTTTGGAGCCCTTGAGTACCACATTCTCTCGGCATTTTCCAAACCTATTGAATCTGATGGCCGGTTGGATCTTAATAAATTGAGTACGGTACCCTAACTCTACTTTAAATTGAAACCTCTGTCTCGGTTTATTGGATTTACCGACAACTTGGCCTTTGCATCATGATACTGGTCTCGTCGTATTTGATTGCTATCGGTGATAGTTGATTTGTTCGGCTGTTTTATTTAGGTGAGTCGCTCGTGTTCATTGCACATCTCCTCGACCATTCTAATAGTCTACCCCACGTAAGACACACCACATTCGCATAGACTGCAATACACGTCCGTGTTTCAGAAATCTAAATAGTTTTCAACGTTACAAGGATGTGAGAGAAATACACTGAATACCCGGTAGGTCACCACTAATTAATCACGCAGAGAATCCCTAAGAGATCACAATTTGCGTTTTTGTCTCTCTGTCGGACGAGGAACAATTCTTCTCTATCCTCGCATCTTTGCTTAATAGTGTAGCGTAGGATTATATTCTGTGGAGTGGGAGCAGAAACATTAGGAAAGGCACGTTCACGCAACGGGTCGCAGAAGCAGCTGCGCAGCGCGCACCGTCTCACGTTCGTCGAGGGACGGACTGACATCAAAGCAGCGGCCATCCATCAGTGTCGGCAGGAGCGCGCATGCGCGAGCCAGCCTCGTCCATTTGGCGGCGCGGTGTGGCTGTCGCGCGCCGCAGGCTGCCGGCTTTCAGGGGCGAACCCGAGTCTGCCGAAACACAACCACGGGGATAAAAGCAGGCAGCGCGTTAGCCAGCCGACGTCACAGCTGTGCGATAACGCACGCCTCACCTGAATATTCCGATATTACTTGGAAAGCTTTCCATAATGGCAGTGATCGACTAGTATACGATCTGTTAATTCCTGCTCAATGGTACGACAAAAAGTAAAATGTTTGTAGAACACAAAAAGTGTCAGCATCTAAATACCACATACGCCTAAATACGAACAAAAGTCGCAGGTTCAATAACTATTAGAAACGAAAAGAAATGAAGAACTCTGCTCAATAGAGCTACAATAATTTCTCAGTTTTTTCCATGTTAAGGTTACTGAAAAAATTTTAAAAGTGCAGTTTTCACAAGACGCATTTCGCTCTTATTTACAAACCACGTTCGATAATCATTGAAGACATATCGATACATAACATGTCTATACATTTCGATACTTTCAGATCAAAACCATTTTATAAAAAAAATGCTGTTTTAATCTATAAATATTAAAATGTATAGACAGTCTGTGTATCTATATTTCCAGAATTTCTATATTATTTGGTACTTACAAATCAATAAAATTTATAAGAAAATTCTGTTTTTAATTTATAAATATCGAACTGGATGCACACATTGCGTATCCTCATTTCCAGAATGACAACAGAAGATGCTTTCCAAATAGAAGCGGAACGTGTCTAGTAAAACATAATCTTAAATTTGCAATAAGCTTAAAATGGGAGAACCAATAGGCAAGTGAGACTAGATTTAGAGATCTGTGAATTCAAGTATACGTGAATTCACAATGGGTACACACTAAATTTGATACTAGTAAAATCCAACCATTACGAATAGCAATCTCGGAAGACACAAGCACAAAATTAAGGACAACTGAAACGCGGGTTTATCAAAACAACAGAAACAAAAATTCCTTTTCTAAGTTGGAGGAAATATTAATCAAAATAGAAGCAGCTACTACTAGGAGAGAATCCAAGGCCAGAACACAATTCTGTGACAGGGCAATCGAACATGAAAAGAATTAATTCTCACAGAATCAGCAGAAAGATTAGATCTCCCAACCTCATTTAAAAACGAATTACATTGTTAGTGACGCTCTAGCATCCAAACATTTGTGAAGTAAATACGGAAAAATGGAGAAAGTTTCTCATTTCAAATATTTGGGACAAATTATTCAGTGAATTGGGCTCGAAAAGATAAGTTGTGTAATTCGTTGCCACAAAATGCGAACAGCTGTCAGCCTTAAGAAATCTACAATAAAAAAAGGTGCTCTACAAAATAGTGGAAAACTGCGGCATTGTCATCAAGTCACAGAATTTATGTGGAGATGAACCATCTACTTTAAACAAACAGAAACATTGATGAAATTCAGAAGAAAGAACGAATAGTAGGCAAGAAAATTTTAGGTCCAAACACATTGAAGAAGGAACATACAGACTAGTAACAAATAAGAAAATTCAGAATTATACCAACACTGGCTCAGATATGAAAAAAAAACGCAAGCTACAATTCTTTGGGCATATTAGAAGAAACGAAGCTACTAAATTAACTAGACAAGTTCTGGAACTGCATAAAAATCACAGTGAAGTTAAAATCATATAATAAAATCGACTACAGCAAGAAAAGCAGACATGAAACAAGCACAAATAACACAAAATAAAATACAAGACATAATTTTTAAAGTAGAAAGTTCGAAACTGAACACTAGGCCAAGCAGAAAAACCTAAGAACCGTGGAACTACTTGGTCTGAAGATAGGAGAAGAGCCCATTCTGAGAAAGTGAGACTAACGTGGAGGCATAAGAACACTAAAAGAAAATTCGAAAATTTTATTTGATGCTGCTGTAATGAAATGAAAGGTTTTTTAACGTCTATCACGCAAAAAGAAGTATTTATGGAGCTATTGGTACTTTTCTGTACCTAACAAATGTCATGACAGAAGAGCATGAAACTAATTCCTACATAAAATGATCACGTCACAAAGATCTAAACGAAGCAATTCGGTCGCAAGGTACACAAAAAGTTCAGTAATTAACCAAGCGATAAAGAGTTATGAATTTACAGACAGCACACTAACTCTGGGCTTGACAAGGAGTTGTAACTGTCAACTGCCGTCGACCTAATGCGGCAGTCTTTCCTTGTATTTGTCCATCACACTTTGTCAGCATGAACAAGGAAGACGCCCACACAACTGTTGGTTGTGAGATCCGTGCGCTGCTGACTGTTGTGTCACAAGCGGTTTCCTAAGAACTTTCCTGTAAAGAAGAAACTTTGATATTATTGACTAAGCCGCGCGGGATTAGCCATGCGGTCTAGGACGCTGCAGTCATGGACTGTGCGGCTGGTCTCAGCGAAGGTTCGAGTCCTCCCTCGGGCAAGGGTGTGTGTATTTGTCCTTGGGATAATTTAGGTTATGTAGCGTGTAAGCTTAGGGACTGATGACCTTAGCAGTTAAGTCCCATACGATTTCACATACATCTGAACATTTTTTTTGTTATTGACTAACTGGTGAGCCAAAAGAAGAAAGAGTGGAAGACGAAAATGCGAATGTAAGCCAGTGCCTTTTCTGAAGGGAAGTTTCAGTCGGGTGCGAAACGTCACGTGTGTGTGCGTGTGCGTGTGTGTGTGTTTGTTTGTGTGTGTGTTTGTGTGTGTGTGTGAGTGTGTTTGTGTGTGTGTGTGTGTGTGTGTGTGTGTGTGTGTGTGTGTGTGTGTGTATGTGTGTGCACGCACATACTGATAAGTTAAAATAGACATTTCTTTATGTGAGGTACGTTTTTATATCCTTTAAGGGTGTAAACATTGTGAGGAACTACATTACCGGCCATTAAAATTGCTACACCAAGAAGAAATGTAGATGATAAACGGGTATTCATTGGACAAATATATTATACTAGAAATGACATGTGATTACATTTTCACGCAATTTGGGTGCATAGATCCTGAAAAATCAGTACCCAGAACAACAACCACCTCTGGCCGTAATAACGGCCTTGATACGCCTGGGCATTTAGTCAAACACAGCTTTGATGGCGTGTAGAGGTACAGCTGCCCATGCAGCTTCAACACGATACCACAGTTCATCGAGAGTAGTGACTGGCGTATTGTGACGAGCCAGTTGCTCGGCCACCATTGACCAGACGTTTTCAATTGGTGAGAGATCTGGAGAATGTGCTGGCCAGGGCAGCAGTCGAACATTTTCTGTATTCAGAAACGACCGTACAGGACCGTAACATGCGGTCGTGCATTATCCTCTGAAATGTAGGGTTTGCAGGGATCGAATGAAGGGTAAGGCCACAGGTCGTAACACATCTGAAATGTAACGTCGACTGTTCAAAGTGCCGTCAATGCGAACAAGAGGTGACCGAGACGTGTAACCAATGGCACCCCATACCACCACGCCGGGTGATACGCCAGTAAGGCGATGACGAATACATGCTTCCAATGTGCGTACACCACGATGTCGACAAACACGTATGCGACCATCATGATGCTGTAAACAGAACCTGGATTCATCCGAGAAAATGACGTTTTGCCATTCGTGCACCCAGGTTCGTCGTTGAGTACACCATCGCAGGCGCTCCTGTCTGTGATGCATCGTCAAGGGCAACCGCAGCCATGGTCCTCAAGCTAATAGTCCATGCTGCTGCAAACGATGTTGAACTGTTCGTGCAGATGGTTGTTGTCTTGCAAACGTCCCCATCTGTTGACTCAGGGATCGAGATGTGACTGCACGATCCGTTACAGCCATGCGGATAAGATGCTTGTCCTCTCGACTGCTAGTGATACGAGGCCATTGGGATCCAGCACGGCGTTCCGCATTACCCTCCTGAACCCACCGATTCCATATTCTGCTTACAGTCATTGGATCTCGACCAAATCGAGCAGCAATGTCGCGATACGATAAACCGCAATCGCGATAGGCTACAATCCGACCTTTATCAAAGTCGGAAACGTGATGGTACGCATTTCTCTTCACAACAACGTTTCACCAGGCAACGCCAGTCAGCTCCTGTTTGTGCCGTTTGTGTATGAGAATCGGTTGGAACGTTCCTCATGTCAGCACGTTGTAGGTGCCGCCAACCTTGTGTGAATGCTCTGAAAAGCTAATCATTTGGATATCACAGCATCTTCTTCCTGTCGGTTAAATTTAGCGTCTGTAGCACGCCATCTTCGTGGTGTAGCAATTTCAATGGCCAGTAGTGTATGTGACAAATTAGAATCATGTGCCAGACTGGGATTCGCAACCTACATCCTTGGGAACTTTGAAGTATGGAGGGAAACAAATGATGAGTTGAAATTATGAGGCAGTCCGTGTGATGTTGACAGCGTAATCGGTAGCACGGTGCCTATTGAGAGCAGGATCATACCTGCGCTCATACGAAATCTGGCCAAACAGCGCTCCTGCCGCACTCCTGCCTAGCGCTCCGAGCACAGTGGCGAATGTACTGAGGGGCGAGGAGGGAGACCGGAAAGAAGCCTGCAGCCAGGCGCCATTAGGACAAATCAGTCGCCTTGCAACACGCCCAGCAGTTTGCTGACAACACTACTTGGACTGATTTAGATTTATTGTGCGTTAGATATACTATGGCATCTACACACTTGTCCAGAAAAACAAAAAGTGGAGAAGCCACAGCGTTCGTTGTAGGACGGAAACAGTTTTACTTTTTACTGTCGTTTATAGGCCATGCAAAATACTTAAAATACCATCGCACTATTATGAGCAGGTAACAGCTCTCACTGGAAAGTCATTACACCACCCACAAAGATGTTATGATGCACTTGTCTCTTGACTAACGAAATACAATGCTGGCTGAATCGTCCAGGGGATTACAAGACTTTTATAAAATGTTACTGCAACAGCAATATCCTCGACTACACAGACAACTTGCTGAAGTTACTTCAATGTGATTCGCCACATGTCTGCAATCGTCTTTTCTCTGTAATTAAATTGAATAAGTCACACCAGCGCTCGTTAACAGATTTTAATGTTGGTAACTCCATTCGTTTTGTTGTATCAACAACTATAGTTCCAGACACATTATGTATCAGAAAATCGAAACGTGTATAAATTGAACTATACCATTCCTTGAATCTGTGTTGACATTAATTGAGCCTGCCTCGCCAATCCTTCTGACTTACCTTCAGCATATCTGTGACGACCAGCAATGCTCATAAATCAAGAGGCATAACTACAGATTAAAATACACTCATATTTAATATTTAAACAAAAAGCCTCGGGTATGAATGTGTGTGACGCCCTTAGGTTAGTTAGGTTTAAGTAGCTCTAAGTTCTAGGGGACTGATGACCTTTTGGAAGTTAAGTCCCGTAGTGCTCAGAGCCATTTGAATAATTTGAATGGCAGTGAATTTTGTCACTGCGGCCGATCAATGCCATGGCGACCAGTTGTTAGGCGCAAATTGAGATGCTTACAGCTTGTGCGGTGCAGCGGAGGGGGCAGTTTTGAAACTCAACAGGTTCAAATGGGACCGCGCAAACTGGGACGCGACGCGACTGGGACGCAACACGCGACTGCTTCAGGTTTCGCGGCGCTGTGGGTGTCGCAAAGTTTCTCGCGCCGCGCTCCACGTGAGCAATGGGGGAGGGGTAGGCGAGGAGCGGCAAGGCAGTGCTGCCATATGCTCACTTCGGCAAAGCGCGTATGGGCAGTGGAAGTGTTGCCCATCCGATAATCACGGCCTCACTATATACTGAATTTTCTTATCTCTGAGTAGTGTTTTGTTTTTGGCGGTTTTAGCGCACCATCTCCTTTCGTTACTTCATAATAGTTTTCAGTTACCTATATTTGCATAGTTCTTTTGTTTTCTTTATTCTTTTGTCAAGAACAATGCACAGTTCAATAACTGGTGAGCCATTAGCCACTGGGATTAGTTTTATTGGCTTCACAATGTTTTTAGATAGTAAGAAGGGACAGACGAGAGGTTCATCGTGAGGGTAATGCATAAGGAAGTAAGGAGTACTATAAAATCATGTGATCTAGTAGCAAGGCAGGAAAGTAAAACAAGATTATCCACTTGCTGCCTGTTAGGCTGATGTATCTCTACGATCTGTAGCAAAAAGTCAAAAGGGCATAATTTCCACAGGTACGACGCCTTTATGCTCTCGGTAAAAAGCGTCCAAGATATGAAATAAATAAGTTTCGCTATCATTACTTGGATATGGATGTAATAAGAGACATTATACCACATACATGTGGACTTCAGTTTCGCATTCCAAACTAGAAACAGTCGAGAAGCCCTCACAAATAACACTGGTTTAATTGGCTCGTCGCTACGAGAAAAAGCATTTCAGTAGTAGCATACACCCTAGCACCGTTAATAAACTAGTTATACAAGAGGCTACACAAATGAAGAAATGGTCGGTGTTATTCCGAAAGTATGAGTATACTGAAAGAGTGTGTTGATGAGATATCTTTAATTTGTTGAAGTGTATTGCTCACAAATGCAGATCTCCTTTTATGACAATGTTTTTCGAACGATGTGAACACCGGCCACATGGCACACATCGCACCTTCCGCATCCCTGTCACGCGCATTGTTCTCAGTTGCTGACAATACACTGACCATCGTGTTGTGCGACAGGTCAATTGTTTATTTTTCTCAATACCAACTGTTTTATTCGCGAATCACACATATTCAGTTTGGCAAGCCGTAGTTGAGAAATCAGCATCTTTCACATGCCTGTCATTCCGCTGAAGGGAGCGCCCGTCATTATTTTAATACTCCTCGGAACAAGAGGAGGAATAAAATTCTTTGATAAGTTTCCATTCCAGTCGTTCAATGTTAATAATACGATGGGTTACGGGGATTCAACCAAAATTCCAACAGAATTGGCAATTTATTTTGAGTGAATTGCTAACCTTTTCTAATTCGAAGAAGTATCACCATTTATGAGTAACGTCCACATTTCTCTGGTTGACGACAGCTACTGCGACAGAATTCTGAAACAGAGTGCCTCATTAAACAAGTAATTGGCAATCAGAGAGCTCAATAGCTTATGAAAAACCACACAGTGTCGGTTTTCAGTATTTTAAGAAAAGAAATTTCATATTTACTTTCATACTAGGAAACTCTTGTTTTGAGCTGTCGATAACTCTTAAAAAATTACAGTCACTGGGATGAAAAAATTAAAAAGGAAGTATAGACACTGATATATCGCCATAGATAAGAAAGTTCACTGTGTTTACGAATCAACAAAATACTCTCCGCCCTGTGTGCTATCATTCGCCAAAAGCTCGTTTCGATATCTCGAGCGGTCTAAGAGACGTGAGGGATGTTGTAAACATTTCATTCTCACGGGCGTGAGATCGGAAGTGGGCGCGCTACACAGGATCCGTTTTATTCGAGATCGGAGGCAGACATAGACCCCTCCCAAGTCTTAAGAAAAATATAACATTTTATCTAAATTTCATACGCCGGAACACATGGTGTAATACGCACCAAACGCAAAATCATAGCAACCCCAATTTTTTTCATTGCAAACTTTTCAAATTTTGCGTAGCTTTGTACCACAATAATTACGAGCATTAGCGAGATGACAGGCACTTCGCCACGAAGCTGACATATAATGCTACAAGCAAGGTAAAACTTAAATATTTTGACTGAATAGTTTATGTAAAATCGTTTGAGATGGATTACAGTTTGCGCTCGCTTCGTTTCTTCCAGCGCAGAGCATCGCTAACCGGCGCGTGCAAGGTATGTGTACGCGCCTCAATATGCGTTGGACCCGCGCGACACGTGCAGAACATGCGCAGAGCGCTGCAGTGTGGTATGACGTCACACGTGCTATACGCGTCTCAATTTGCGCCTACATCTGACTACGGGACAGTGGGTTTATCACGCACAGCTATACTCGGAGGACTTGCAGTGGCTTAGCGGCACCTCACTTCAAAGGAAGGAATCGCATTCCCCACTAAAGCTTGGAGCAAGAGCTTATCGCAATCGCTTCCATGACCTGCACTGCTCTGGGGACCCATTTTGCCTCTGTGGCTGACCTACTTTGGCCAAAGCCAGGCGGCAGGATGAACGTCTGAGCCCACTCGTCTTTACAAGATAATGTGAAGCCTCGTTCTCGAGTTAGCAAGCCTTGTACTCGCATAAAAGACCTAGGAAATGGACAGAAAAATAATCAAATGTCGCTCTGCGATATGTGACGCTCACGTCACAAAAAATTTAACCTCTTCGTTCCATCGGCCCACACATGTAGACCTCAGTTCATTAATTTTCTCCGTACGCAGACGTATTTTTCCTCTTATAGACCAATGGTCCGCTAGTGTGGACTTTCCAGTTCCTCGTTTCAAAACCAGGGCGCGGTATCCTGCAAGGAACGATTCGTGTGTTAGTTTACAGGTGATAGTTTGCAGAAAATGGTTATTTCTACAAATCCAAAACGATTGTAAATAATTATTGTGACTAAAAATTAGAGTGAATCTGTGATCTGTGTTTTTTGCCTATTGTTCGCTAACGTTCTGGATGTTGAGAGTTAATTCAGATTTGTATAAATTTTGTTCACGTCTATGAAAATAAACACTTTCTAGACATCCTCGTATATAGACCACAGTTATTATTGCTAGTTTACTAATTTCAGTTCGGTCTTTGATAGTGGAATCCTAAAAATAACCGTTATTTCTACATTCCACAACACTGCATGAAATATTAACTGACGAGCAGGTAGAAGCTCTCCTTAATGACAGCAACGAGAAATTATGTGAATGGGAAGATGATGAATTCTCGTTTTTTATTAAAGATTGTCTTGATGAGCTTAATGAAACTGATGGGTAAACAATAAGAACGTTAAAATGATGTTCCAATAGTTAGGAGATGATGTGCTTGTACAGTTGATCCCTCTGACAGTGAAGATTTAGACGATGTAGAAAATGTGAATAAAAAGCAAAGAAGAGTTGTGCTGCAACCAATTTCAGAAGCATGGTCTTACGATGTCGAAAATTTGTTGAGGCAAGGGGTGCCTCAAAATGCAGGAAACCTACCAGCATTTCCAAGACACCAGACAGGTGCATCAAATGTCGAATATGTTTATGCATTGTGAAAAATAATTGTTTTGAAGCTTATCATAAAATGGAAAGTTATGTAGTGGCAATAGCACATTATTACTTGCCAGATATTATTGTGTGATTATTACTGTTGCTTGAACTTATGAAGTTGTTTTAGAGCATCAACAAAAACCTGTATTGGAACATATAAAGTTAACTGTTTGAAATTATATACTGATGAGCCAAAACATTATCGCCACCTCCTTAATAGCATGATTGCCCATGTTTGGAACTAAATACATCGTACCGTAGCGTCTTTGATTCGTAATCAAGACGGTTTCGGTCCTGGGTTCGAATCCCGCTGCTGCTTAAATTTTGATTAATAATCATCATTAGCTGCCGAGGACTTCCGGCATAAGACGTCACTCTCATTCTGCCAATTGCCATGTCAAAGAGGACGGAGGAGCGGTCAGAGGTTCAGGGCACTCTCTTGTCCTAGGGGTGGAGAGCTGCCCATAAAGGTCGAAGAATCAGCAATGATCAACAGCATGAGGATGCAGAAGGCTATGGAAACCACTGCATTAAAGACACGCAACTTATATCCATAGGGCATGCGGCCTGTGATAGAAGAAGTGTCATGATGATCTCTCCATTGGCAAAAGATTCCGGAATAGTACCCCATTCGGATCTCCGGGAGGGGACTGCCAAGAGGGAGTTTACCTTGAGAAAAACATTGAATAATTAACGAAAGAATAAAGTTCTGCGAGTCGGGGCTTGGAATGTCAGAAGCTTGAACGTGGCAGGGAAGCTACAAAATCTGAAAAGGGAAACGGAAAGGCAGCATATATATATATATAGTAGGGGTCAGTGAAGTGAAGTAGAAAGAAGACAAGGATTTCTGGTCAGATGAGTAACATCAACAGCAGCAGAAAATGGCATAATGGGAGTAGAATTCTTGATGAATAGGAAGGTAGGGCAGAGAGTGTGTTACTGTGAACAGAGCAGTGACAAGGTTGCTCTTATCAGAACCGACAGCAAACCAACACCGACAACGCTAGTTCAGGTATACATGCCGATGTTGCAAGCTGAAGATGAAGAGTTAGAGAAACTGTATGAGGATATTGGAAGGGGGATGAAAATCTAATAGTCATGGTGGACTGGAAAGCAGTTGTAGTGGAAGAGGTAGAAGCAAAAGTGACAGGAGAATATGGGCTTGGGACAAGGAATGAGAGAGGAGAAAGGCTAACTGAGTTCTGTAATAAATTTCAGCTAGTAATAGCGAATACAAGCATCACAAGATGACGAGGAATACTTGGAAAAGGCTGGGTGATGCGGGAAGATTTCAGTTAGATTACAACATGGTCAGACAGAGATTCCGAAATCAGGTACTGGATTCTGAGGCGTTCCCAGGAACAGATGTAGACACAGATTATAATATATTAACGATGATGAGTAGGCTGAAGTTTAAGACATTAGTCAGGAAGAATCAATACGCAAAGAAGTGGGATACGGAAGTACTAAGGAATGACGAGATACGATTGAAGTTCTCTAAGGCTATAGATAAACCAATAAGAAATAGCTCAGTAACCAGTACGGTTGAAGAGGAATGGATAACTCTAAAAAGGGCTACCACAGAATTTGGGAACGAAAACATAGGTACAAAGGAGTTGACTGCGAAGAAGCCATGCGTAACAGAAGAAACACTTCAACTGATCGATGAAAGGAAGAAGTACAAAAATGTTCCGGGAAACTCAGGTTCAAAATTGGTTCAAATGGCTCTGAGCACTATGGGAATTAACGTCTGTGACCATCATTCCCCTATAACGTAGAACTACTAAAACCTAACTAACCTAAGGACATCACACACATCCACTCCCGAGGCAGGATTCGAACCTGCAAACCGTAGCGGTCGAGCGGTTCCAGACTGAAGCGCCTAGAACCGCTTGGCCACAACGGCCGGCGCTCAGGATTAGAGAAATACAAGTCGCTGAGGAATGAAATAAATAGGAAGAGCGGGGAAGCTAGGATGAAATGGCTGCAGGAAAATTGTAAAGACGTCGAAAAAGAAATGATTTTTGGAAGGACAGGTGCAGCATACAGGAAAGTCAAAAAAACCTTCGGTTACATTAAAAACAAGGGAGATAACATTAAGAATGCAACGGGAATTCCGCTGTTAAATGCAGAGGAGAGAGCGGATAGATGGAAAGAACACATTGAAAGCCTCCATGAGGGGAAAGATTTGTCTGATGTGATAGAAGAAGAAACAGTATTCGTTTAAGAAGAGATAGGGTGTTCAGTATTAGAATCAGAATTGAAAAGAGCTTGGATGACTTAAGATCTAATGCGGCAGAAGGGATAGATAACACTCCATCATAATTTCAAAAAACGTTGGGGGAAGTTTGCAACGATACGACTATTCACGTTTGTGTGCAGAATGTATGAGTCTGGTGACATATCATCTGACTTTCGGAAAAGCATCGTCCGCACAATTCCGAACGCGGCAATAGCTGACAAGTGCGAGAATTATAGCACAATCAGCTTAACAGCTCATGCATCCAAGTTGCTTACAGCAATAATATACAGAAGAATGGAAAAGAAAATTGAGGGTACGTTACATGACGATTAGTTTGGCTTTAGGGAAGGTAAAGTAAAGGCACGAGAGAGGCAATTCTAAACTTGCGGTTAATAACGGAATTTGTCGACCTGGAAAATGCATTCGACAATGTATAATGGTGCAAGATGTTCGAAATTCTGACAAAAGTAGGAGTAAGCTATAGGGAGAGACGGGTAATATACAATATGTACAACAGCTAAGAGGAAATAATAAAGGCCGGCTGGAGCGGCCGAGCGGTTCTAGGCGCTACAGTCTCGAACCGTGCGACCGCTACGGTCGCAGGTTCGAATCCTGCCTCGGGAATGGATGTGTGTGATGTCCTTAGGTTAGTTAGGTTTAAATAGTTCTAAGTTCTAGGGGACTGATGACCTCATAAGTTAAGTTCCATAGTGCTCAGAGCCATTTGAACCACTCTCTCGCGTTCACTTTGCGGCACTCCGTAGTCAAGTTTAACTCACAATTTCGCAAAATTAACATATCTATTCAAAGGTCCTTATACCCGCGTCTGAACATGATCAGAGTTGAGCGGTGAACTGCACTTACTCTTCACAAAACAATTCTGTAGCCCTCAAAATAGCCACGAAAATACTGTGCACTGATTGGCTGATAATCATCATAGCCAATCCCATATTAGTCTCGCAGTCCACATATTTTGCTTCGACCAATCAGAACTTAATAGTTTCTTCGAACAGTTTATTAAATGAACAAATTGAGAACACCCATTAATACAAAAATAACTCCCTCTTTAAATAACTGAATTATCGTAAAATGTTTTTGTTTCCCAGTGTCATAAATTGGCTAATTGTACATCTGAAATTTCCTCAGAGAGTATAATTCTCTCTCTCTACAGACACAGTCTCACGCTAACGTGTGCACAGTCAATAGGCGTAACAACATTCATTTTTTGTATTACCTTCTATTCAGCCCATCATTCACACTAATAATAAACTCATTAAATCGACAATAATTAATAGGAAACGTTACATTCATAGAAGATAGGGTTTTGTTTCCAAAATATTCTGCTTTAACTACGTATGATTTAAGCTGCTGGTGGCGTTGTGGGTAAATTACGCGGTAACAAAAGTATGTAAGTGGAGCAGACACCGAGAGGGGATCACTCTAGTTAAGATATGGACTGCAAATTGGGAGATCCACTGAGATAGGCGAATGTGTCAAATGACAGATTATTAATATGAACATCCTGTCAACGAGTGTCTCGAAAAGATCGAAAGCTGGTCGAATGCTCACCTGCTACTCTTGTGAGCATCTACGAAAAAGAGGTATAAGAACAGTGCAACTACCAGTAGACGCTAAGTGATTGGACCTCCACGACTCTTCACAGAACTTGGACTCGGAGGCTGGTCTGCTCTGTAAATCTGTGGCACCTAGGCCGAAAGAGCACAATGCTGGTGCACGCACAAGTGCTTCTGAGCACAACGTTTATCGTATATTGTTGAACATTGAGTTCTACAGCAGACCACCCTACGTGTTCACATGTTGATCCTACGACATCGTGAATTGCGATTGTAGTGGGCACGGGATCAGTGGGCTCTGACCACCTATCAATGGAAACGTGTCAGCTCTTCGAGTGAACCTCATTTTTGGTACACTAGGTCGCTGGAAGTCTCCACAAACGCCGTCATTGCGGTGAAGGGCAGCTCGGAGCTTGCAACTCGCCACGGGTGTATACTGGTGGTAGCATTATTATACTGAGGGAGATCTTCTCTCGCAGTTACATGGTACCTGTGGTAGTAATCGAAAACATGCTGACAGTTGTGGAATACCTGCATCGCTTCATACTTGAAGTCTTTCCCCACGGCGATGTCATCTTTCAGCAGTATAATTTTCTTGTCTCGGAGCCAAAACCGTGCTACAGTGATTTCAGAAGCGTTATAATGAACTCACATTGATGTCTCGGTGACCAAACTCGCCTCAGGTAAATCCTATGGAAGCCATCTAAGTCGCTATAGGACTCCATCATTGCGTACGCAAATCGGTGTCCCGTTACTTATGCAGATTACATGACTTTTCCATAACGTCTCAGTTATCCTGAGAGTCCTTAAGTGACGGTATAAGTGGTGTACAGTATGAATGTCCACTCTTTCGCATCCGAGCTTTGCGATAGTCAAGCCAGTTCATCCTTGAACTGACTTAGTGAGCCGCCGCGTAGGAACTCTTCCTGTTTGTTACGTGAAAACGCTATCGTGGTTTTACGTCCTCTTACAGAGCAGTGTAATACGTTTTACATAATGAAGCAGGAAGACGTGCTTTTGTGAAATAGTTTTTACACTGGATGTCATTAAGATGAGTTCATTTAAAAAAGATAGTTATTATGACCTCTAGACTCCTCCTAAAGTTTGAATGTCAGAAGGCAACTTTTGTTAGAGAATATTTATTACGTGATTCACACCAGATTAAATGCATTTTCTCTACGTAACTCTTTGCTGCACGTCACGGGCGATTTCTGCATCGAAACCTCATTCAGCGGGCTCTGCATGCGACAGATGGCCAACCGGACCCTACTGCTCGCTCCTTACTCCTTACGTACTGTAGCACTGTTATATTCACTTCACGTATGTGAAATAGCAAAACTGGAAATAAAGTAAAATGCTCTCTTATCTGCAAATAGAGGGTACCTTATACACCCCTTTCGGTAATTTCTTTTCAAATTTGTGATTTTTTTCGTTCAGATTAAATTGGAATTTTAGAAACATTAGAAACGCTATATCTCCGTTCTTAAGAGCAGCCTTTACACCACAACATTTCTTATTCTCTTCAAATACAATTTCAGCAGTTTGACAGAAATGTTTAAAATGTGAAATCTACTGGTTCATGAACTCTATTACATTTGCACGTATTGAAACAGTTTTCCTAGCTTCCGATTATTAGTACTAGCAAAATTTTTGAATTTTGTATGCCATGCTCTCCAAAATTTTAAGTAGAAAAATTCTTTCTAAATATCTACATCTACATCTACATAGATACTCCGCAAACCACCGTACGGTCCGTGGCGGAGGGTACTCTGTACCAGTACTTGTCATTTCTTTTCCTATCCCACTTGCAAATAGAGCGAGGGAAAACGACTCTCTGTATGTCTCTGTATGAGTCCTAATTCCTCGTATCTTATCTTCATGGTTCTTACCCGTAATGTACCCTGTGTGATCAAAAGTATCCGGACACTCCCCAAAACACACGTCTTTCATATTAAGTGCATTTGCTGCCACCTACTGCCAGGTACTCCGTATCAGTGACCTCAGTAATCATTAGACATCGTGAGAGTATAAATGAAGAAAAGGAAATTTGAAACCTTTTGACTGACAGAGAAATTTTGGAAATTTGTGGTAAGGTCCTATGGCACAAAATGCTGAGGTCATCGGTCCGTAGGCTTACTTACTACTTAAGCTAACTTAAAGTAAACCGTGGAAAGGCGCCGTACTCTGTGCGGCTACCCCGCGCGGCACTGACAGAGACCGCCTACAGTTGAAATGGGTCATAATGTATAACAGGCACACATCTATCCGGACCACCTCACAGGAATTCCAAACTGCATCAGGATCCACTACAAGTACTATGACAGCTAGACGGGAGATGAGGAAACCTGGATTTCATGGTCGAGCGGTTGCTCATAAGCCATATATCATGCTGGTAAATGCCAAGCGACGCCTCGCTTGGTGTAACAAGCGTAAAAATTGGACAATCGAACAGTGGAAAAACGTTGTGTGGAGTGACGAATCATAGTACACAATGTGGCGATCCGATGGTAATGTGTGGGTATGGCGAATGCCAATAGTAAAGCCGGCCGGGGCGGCCGAGCGGGTCTAGCCGCTACAGTCTGGAACCGCGCGACCGCTACGGTCGCAGGTTCGAATCCTGCGTGCCTCGGGCATGGATGTGTGTGATTCCTTAGGTTGGTTAGGTTTAAGTAGTTCTAAGTTCTACGGGACTGATGACCTCAGAAGTTAAGTCCCACAGTGCTCAGAGCCATTTGAACCAATAGTAAAATTCAGAGGCGGTGGTGTTGTGGTGTGGTCGTGTTTGTCATGGAGGGGGCTTGCACTTCTTGATGTTTTGCGTGATACTATCACAACACAGGCCTACACTGATGTTCCCTTAACCGGAATCGTGGGTCATTTTGGACCCACCGACAACAATAAAACCGTCTAACAATGGAAACGTGCGGAGTTTCAGTTTCGCGCGCCATTGTAATCTCAATACATTGTGAGGTGCACCAGAGACCGGGAGCTCGCTGCTCGAAATTTACTGGAAGTGGAGGTAAGTGCCATCTCTGGGTCCAATTTGAGCAGCGATTCCAGATACGGATTTTCTTACTCAGTGCAAACTGACTTATTTTGTGGTGTTTCAGGCACTTTATTGCCACAATGCAGCGGGGCCTCACCAAAAAACAAATCTGTGAACTACTATTAGACGAAAATTATTCAGACAAAGAATCTTTAAGTGATTTTCAACCTTGTGTTGAAGAGAACATAAGTGACGATCACATAAGTTACGATGAAAATACACAACAAGAAATTTCCTCTGATTCAAGTAATTCATCGTCTGTTGATTCAGTAGAGAGAGATAGCAGGATGTGAAGTAGTGCATATTTTCGAGGTAAAAATCGATTCAAGTTGTCTACTCATCCATCAGATAGGCCCAGCGTCAGAAGCTGCAGCATCACCACTCATCTGTCTGGGCTCATAGGTACAGCTCGTGAATAACGGAACATGTCACCAATTGAATCATGGCAGCTGCTGAAAGCAGGTGAAATGATCACACAGATTTGCACTCACACTAATCAAGAATAACAGAATATTCAGAAAAGTATAGAACTAATGCTACTTACACTAACCATGTGAGTATTATGGAAATGAAAGTATTCTTTGGGTTGTTTCTATTATGAGGTGTATTCAAATCTGGCCAAGAAGATATAGGAAGTATATGGGCAACTAATGCAACAGGCCGAGATATGTTCAGAATAACGATGTCAGTAAAGCGATTTATGTTCCTGTTATCTGCTTTGTGATTTGATGATGTGAATTCTAGGGAAGAAAGAAGAACTAATGATTGTGCTTCTCTCATCTCAGAAATATTTCGAAATATCATTCAGAACTTTCAAAAAAAAAAAAAAAAAAAACGAACTATACCTGCTCAGAATATTTGAGTGTTGATGAAATGCTTTGCCCTTTTTTCAGGGTTTACATGAAATCGAAACCTGCTAAATATGGCAACAAGATTATGTGCCTTTCCGACGCTAAAACGCACTGTTTAAACAATTCTTTTATCTATATGGGCAAAACAATCACTAATAAAACAAGCCAAGTTTCAGTTCCAACACAGAATATACTGCATCTTGCAGAACCTTTATTTGGAGCAAACAGAAACATAACTGCCGATAATCAGTTCTCTTCTGTGGAGCTGGTTGACAAACTGATTGAAAATGGTTTGACTTGTGTTGGAACGATGCGCAAAAATAAAAGGGAAATATTTCCAGAATTTTTACCCAATAAACAACGAGTAGTAGGATCTACGTTATTTGGTTTCGTGGAGGATAAAACACTGGCATCTTATGTCTCAAAAAAGAATCGAAGCGTAGTGGTGATCTCTTCAATGCAGCATGACAATTCAGCCAATGAAAACAGTGGAAGACCTGAGGTAATTGAATTTTACAACAGAACAAAAGGTGGTGTTGAAACATTACATCAGAAATACGCCAATTATTCAGTCTCTAGAAGAACTCAACGATGGCCCTGTGTAATTTTCTCAGCATATTGAATGTTGCGAGTGCAAATGGATTCGTATTGTGGAAGGCATCAAATGGTGGAGAACGTATGAAACGTAATCATTACATAAAAGAAACTGGACTATATTTGATAAGGCTATTTATCACAGAAAGAAAGATGGAGTATTCTTCATTTTCAGTAGATTTGAAGAGTAGGATAGATAATTTTTTAGGGGCAGCTGATGAACCACAAAATGACCTACGACTAGAAAATTCATCTTGTAATCAAAGGGGCTCACGAAAAATAGGAAGATGTTATTTATGTGATCCTAAAGCTGACAGCAAACAATCACAAAAATGCGACAGTTGTTTTAAATTCATCTGTAAATGAGATGCAGAAAAGAAGGGTTGCGGACCAAGTGCCATTCATAGTTCAGGTACTGATACAGATAACATTTAGACACTTCTGTGTTTCGTTTTCATTATTTTTATTTGTGATTGATGGCATAAAGAGTCCCTGTTTATGTTAAGGGGAAGTTATGAGAGACTTCATAATATATCTAGGTTTTTTAATCTAAGCCTTTCTTGTAATCATGTAGCATTCCAAAGTAAGGTACTAAAAATTCTTGTAAAATATGAGACATAGGACTTAAAGTTATAAAAATAAACAATGTAAAATTTTTGCTCAATAGAAGTTGATTTACATTTGAAATGAAACTTATTTTAATACAGTCATTACGCATTTACATATGAATTATATTTTTTATGGGGATTATGTTGAATTTCTATTCAAGGGTCCATTTGGACCGGCGATTCTAGTTATATTCATCAAAATATCGATTCCGGTTAAGGGTTAAGTACCTTCTTGTTTCCCACTGTCGAAGAGCAATTCGGGGATGAGGTTGCTTCTTTCAACACGATCCAGCACTTGTTCATAAACCTAGGCCTGTGGTGGAGTGGTCAGACGACAATAACATCCCTGTGATGGACTGACCTGCACTGAGTCCCGGCCTGAAACCTATAAAACATCTTTGGGATATTTTGGAACGCCGACTTCGTGCCAGGCCTCGCCGACCGACATCGATACCTTTCCTCAGTGCAGCACTCCGTCAAGAATGGGTTGCCATTCCCCAAGAAACCTTCCTGCACCTGACTGAACGTATACCTGCGAGAGTGGAAGCTGTCATCAAGTCTAAGGGTGGGCCAAGAGCATATTGAATTTGAGCATTACCGATGGAGGGGGCGAAGAACTTGTCAGTCATTTTCAGCCAGGTGTCCGGATACTTTAGACCGCATAGTGTTTGTTGGCAGCAGTAGAATCGTTCTGCACTCAGCTTCAGATGCCGGTTCTCTAAATTTTCTCAGTAGTGTTTCTCGAAAAGAACGTCGCCTTCCCTCCAGAAATTCCCATTTGAGTTCCCGAAGCATCTCCGTATTACTTAGGTGTTATTCGAACCTACTGGTAACAAATCTAGCAACTCTCCTCTGAATTGCCTCGATGTTAAATTAATGTGTATCAGCAAAATATGTTATAGAAAACACTGCAAGAATGTGGACAAAGACAAATTAACTTTAACTTTTGAAACATTTACCAAGTATATAAAATTTGTTTAGCAAATACCATAGTAGTGCAATTCCTTTAACTTTAACAGAAATCTAGAAAAATTATTGCAAACGTTTAGCTCATGTTTTCAAGCAGCTACTTACCTCTCTCAGGAATCCATTGAAGCATAACTTTCCAGAATTTATCTTAATACACAAAATTCTCATCGCATTTCATGAAACCACACAGGAGTTGTTTTCTTTTTACACTGGTATGGTGTTTCACTGGTCACCATTGAAAATCACGGACCACTTACAGCTCAAGGTCTTTCTATTATAAATCACTCCACTGACACAGTTATTTAACTAGAAGCACTAATATTCGCCGGCTGAAATTGTTGGTCGTATGCGACGTGTTTGCAGGACTTGACGATTGCAGCCAGAATTCTCGTATATGCCAACAGCATCTCTGGTTGCTTACTGCTCATCAGGCTTGGTTATCAGTGCACTTCACGTGTTTAGGTGTGTTCACATTTCCCGTGTTCCTTTCATTAAGGTATCAACTGAATTTTAGAACCAGCACAATAATAATATATTACATTTCTAAAACAATGGATTGTTTCTTCTAACTCTACTGGTTCTGCCCAAGTGGGCAAAATTCAAAACTATTAATTTACCACTACTTTCATGAATTAGTGAATTCTTTTCAAATAATTATTATGTAACAAATAATCCTAATGTTACGTGTTTAATTTCATTAATTTTTGAAAAATTGTCCTCTTTTAATCACTTCATTCTTTACTTAATTGATTCTTTAATAACAACTATTAACTCTTAGTATTAAATTACTGAGGTTTACATTGTTGGTTTATCTGTACTTCATGAAGGGTCGCTGTGTTTATCAATGTCGTGGTGATGACGTGTCTCTGCTTACGCCACGCTGGCCATGTCCCATAATCACCTGGCTCGGCTGTTACAGCAGCCAGGTTGAGCTCTGCACGTATCATTACCCTCTTGTTACCTGTGCGATCCCTTTAAAGACCTTGCTGACGTCACAATACGCCAGCGCACCACATTCTCTCGAGGTTCATTCAACCCCTGCCTTTTCTTTACAAAAACATAAACTGGATAGACTTTATTTCAGAATGCTTAGACCCACTTTCTCTCTTAGCTGTTTAATAGAGCTACTATTTACAAATCATTTCATGGCCATATCTGTGCCTTTCAAGTGGAAGGTCTAGTAGAGAGATAGTCTATCTCATGACTGATATTAAGGCACATCAGAGTTTGGAGGCTTTTCGTTAGTTACCACAGAATCTCTTTATCATTGACTACACTGTATATATTTCTCATTACATGGAACTCTTGATATTCTACCTGCACTACATTATGGTGTGGTACCCTGTTAACCATATATGGTCCTTCAAAAATTTCTTTATTCAGTATCTATTTTAGACGATTTCTGTGAGCCCTTATCAGTATCAGATCACTCGCAACGTATTTATTAGGTGTTGTATTCTTTAATGCCTCGCCTCACGATGCTTCTCCTTTGTTATTACTTTTTCCGACGCTAATTTATGTTTTTCCTTAGATTTTTTCCAAACCCAAGATTTTGGGAATTTTACTAAGAGTTCGATTATAGTTTCACGTCTTTTGCGCACCAAAAATTAATAGAGCGATATCTCTGTTGTTGAATGTGGAAGCTAATTAAGTATCTCGTCAAGCTCTCCAGCATTCATTCCCCAAGTGATACGAGTATGATGGTCATGGGAGAAACCTCTACATAGTCTTCCTAGCTTTTTCATAACCCTCTTCACAGGATTCGAAGATGGATGGAACATATAACTTTTATATCCTGACTTTTCAAGATATTCTTTCAACGTTTCGATAAAGAGTGGGACCCATTATCGCTGAGTATTTGTTTATGTCTGCATGCTGTATTCATATAATTTTGCCCTAATATACTAGCTATTACTTTTTCGGTTTATTTCCTCATAGGGTTCATCTTAGAAATTTAGAAAACACGTCCATTTGTACCAGAACATATTTAAACCCTCCTTGGGTGTTTGGGAGAGCCCAAAAACATAGGCTGCAGATAATACATCTACCCTTAACTTCTGGTTGTAGGTGTTTTCGTTTTCTGGCACTTTTCACATCTTTCTCGTATTATTCTCTCTCTTCACCATATTGTAAAAATTCAAGTTTCTTTCAACTTTTTGCACAATTTTTGGGTCAAAAATGATCATAGGTCATGTGCATATACCATATGAACTCCTGTATGGGATGTTCAGGTAAACATAACTTCCAATCTTTCCATACTAAATTAGTTTTGAAGTTAACACCCCCTTATCCACGAAATAATATTCCCTTATTTTTGGCTTCTGATTTATTTCTTACTTTTCCTTTACCATAGCTAAGGGGATCTTTTCTTGTTCCTATTTTATGTTTCTCAAGATTTTCCGAACCTCACTTTCGTGCTCTATCCCCTTCATATAAAGCAAACGATTTATCTGGAGTCTGATTCTCTCTGTTCCTGTTGTTCCATTGCTAGTGGCAATCGAGACAAACCTTTTGCAGCCACATTGTCCTTGCCAGGACTATATATCAAATTGGAGTTCCTGAAGAGCAGTGGCCCGTCGGATAAGTCTACCATGTGTCAGCCTGCAACTCTTAATAAACGACAGTGCCATATGGTGTGTGAATACGTTTACTTTTCTCCCTATCAAATAGTATCTGAATCTTTTCAAGCCCACACTATTGCAAATGCCTCTTTTTCAGCAACTTTGTAATTACATTCACACTTTGTAACATTCTGCTAGCAAAACGTATTGTTCCACACCATCCTCAGTCTCAGTTTCTTCGAATATATGTGCTCCAATTCCAGAATCAGAATTGTCTGCAGATACTCAAAACTCCTTATCTAACCTTAGGTGAAACAGTATTCCACCTTTATACAGAGCCTCTTCAATATTATAAAATTCTTTCTAACACTGTTCTGTCCATGGCCGTGGGACATTCTTCTTAGTTAAATTCAGTATAGCTGCTGCATTTAATACTTGTCCACTCATGAACTTGCGATAAAAATTACAAAGACTGGGGAAAGACTATTCGTTTCTTGTTCTTTAGTGGTGGGAACTTCTTGATACCCAATAGTTTAGCAGGATTCGGTCAGATATCTTCTGCTAACATAACCTATCCCAAAAACTGTATTTTCCTTTTCGCAGGTTCGGATTAATTGTGGCGTTACGTCTTTTAAAGGGCTTCAGTACTTCCTCGAATATTCGATTGAGTTCCTGGTAACTAGTGGCTGTGTTTAAAATGTCATCCATGTGTGGAGTGATCTTAGAGAACAGCTCCTCTCCACGTATGGAATATAAGGGCCTGATAAATACAGCTGCTGACATCTTTAGCCCAAATGGCAGTACTCTGAATCTATAGCATCTACCCAGTATACGAAAGCTGCGAATTTCCTACAATTTTCAACCAATTTTATCTGCCAATAACCACAGTTAGCTCCAGACTAGATAATTTACTGCAATAATTCCTCAACAGTTTCTGGTCTATCGTTCTCAAATTCGATTGCCTTATTTAGTACCCTAGCATCCAATGTAACTCATACTCAACCATCTTTTTTGGTAATGTAAACTAGTGGGTTACAGCACTGACTGGTTGATCTCTCTATAATCTGTAAAGACAACATCCTCTGTGCTTCTCTACCTATGGCTCCTTTTTTTTGATACTGGTATTATATGTGGTCTGAGCTTTAAAGGTTGACGTGGCTTGACTTTAAACTCCCTTTATTGATCTTGTTCTATCAGAAAATACTTCTTTATATTTTAACAACATGTCTTCTAGCTATCTTTTCCCCATCTGTATCAATATCACCAATGTTCTTTACTTTATTCTTGATTTCATTTACTATTCCTGGACCAACCTCACTCTGATTTTGATTCCTCTTTATCTACTTCCACGAAAATAGTTACGCACTATTTTTTGGTAGTACTTATCCTGCACTTTACGTTTTGGACTAACCATGGGACCTAATTAAATTTCTTTCTGAGTACCGTTTACTAATAGGGTCATACTAGCCTTTCCTAAATCTATAACTGCTGCATGGTCCAACAACAAATCTGTCCCTATTATTAATACAGTACAAAGATTTGGGAGCAACATAGCAATATTGTTATTTATTTCTGACTTTTTCTCCTGCTGAACCTATAACTGTAACTACTTCTAAAACCAATACTGGTAGCTCACTTCTAGCTCTTATTTGGTCATAGAGCTCCTCTGCTACAGCACATAACTCGCTGTATCAATTACAGCAATTCGTTTAATTCCATAATTTCCACATTAACAACTATTTGGTATTCCTTTTCAGTACCTATTTCATCTTCTTCAAAAAGACATCTGAAATATCCTCAGGATATTACCTTATCAATCTCTTCATGGTCAATGGACCGTCATTCATCATTCGTTTGACATGACCTGAAAGCCCTCATTCTCCATGACAGACATTGCCTTCCATTCTACTTGTAGCACATCCTATTTTCTTCCTCTAGTCTAATTTTTATGGTAATAGATCTTGAAACTGTTTCACAAAAGCTTTATGATGAAGTTTCCCTTTTGTCGAAAAAATATGAAAAGTAGGTACTTTTAAAAACTGGTGTCCATTTTCATTGATTTCACTATTATTTACAGCAATGATATCTTTTAATTTTGAATCTAATTTATTTTCAACCATTTCAGCGAAGATATCAGTGTGTCTGTTTGTGTAATCACTGGCCTCTTCCTGAAGGCTAGCTATATTTGTGAATATCTCTTTGGTATTTGTTTCTACCGGATATTCTACTAGATGAAGCTGTCTGTTTCATTTACGTTTTTATTTACATTGGTGACCGAAGCATTATATTTTACAATCTCCTTACCAAAACTGTGATCTAAAATTTTAATATTCTGTTATGAATCTTTAATAAATTACCTATTATTTAATGTTGCTAATTCCCTGATGGTGTTTTTTTTCTAAGTTTTGAGCCACTGCCCGCTGTATATTGATTATATTCTCAATTTTTTCTTCTAACATTTTGAAATCTTTCTTAGTATCCTTAATACATTTATTCAATCTATCAGCTGTGATCTTATCGATTTATTTTATAATTGTTATCAGTTGTTGTTTAGAGTCTCTAGGACTTTATTCTCTTATTAGTTGCTTTGAGAGTTTATGGTTTTTTCTTCTAGTTTCTTGTTAATTTCCCTAGCAGTTTCTTTAATTTTGTTGTTAGTCTACCCAGTTTTTGTTTTAGTTGTAGAGATTCCCTATAAGTTTCCTCTAATTTACTTGGCTCAAATGGTTCAAATGGCTCTGAGCACTATGAGACTTAACTTCTGAGGTCATCAGTCCCCTAGAACTTAGAACTACTTAAACCTAACTAACCTAAGGACATCACACACATCCATGCCCGAGGCAGGATTCGAACCTGCGACCGTAGCGGTGGCGCGGTTCCAGACTGTAGCGGCTAGAACCGCTCGGCCACTCCGGCCAGCTACTCTAATTTAGTCATCATAGCTGAAAACATGGTTTGCATATTAAATTCTGAACTATTAATTTTGTTACGTTCATTTTCTGTCGTCATAATTACCATAACGACTGTCTAAGTGTCTGATTCAGCAGCATCTTCTGTGGTATCTAAAGTATTTAATGGGACTTCCTACCCCTCGTTACCTACAATACGAGGGTATCATTCATTCTGACTACAGTGTATTCTTTCCATTTTACAAGTGGAAACACATCATGTGTCTCTGACGAGTCAGACGTCTTGTCAACAGTATTCTAGCTAATATTTGGTTCGTTCATGAACTTGTTCATAGGATTATAAGCTAACTATTAACGGTACGAGAACATGCTCTACCACATGACTAGATCTAAAGGCATCCTAACTACTACTGCCGACTATGGCGCACATCCTGTAACTTGAGCATGTAATCGGTATGGTTCGTATAAGATTGTACATCTCTGGTTATGCCAAAGTTATTCATTTATTTATAATATCAACGTTTCCTGACGCTGTAAACTTACTGAAAGATAGTGTTAATAACAATCACTTGACTCACGCCACGATAAATGTACTTTCCCGGAGTATCTCTTTGCTGACGCCACGAGCGACTTCTGCATCGGCACCTCGTCCCATAGGTTCTAAATGCGAGAGATGGTCAATTGCCTCTGCTAGCCAGTGTGGGAACCTACTACTCACTTCTTACTCTGTACGTACTGCAGTGCTGACACATTCTCTTCACGTATGTGAATAGCAAAACTGGAAATAAAGTAAAATGCGCGCTTATCTGCAAATAAGGGTTACCTTACAAGCTGTATATAGACACTTACCTCCACACATACCTCCACAAACCTACCAACAAACTGGCCGATCCCTGATATGGAGAATCAGTATTCCGTTCCAAAGACGGACAAACAAGTTATTAAGCAGGCGGTCATAACGTTTTGGCTCATCGGTGTAAATAGGTGTGATACAAGGCACTGCGTCTCATGCCACACAAAAATAAATTAAAGAAAAAAAGAAGCATACAGGACATACACAGAAGATGTGTCAGGAAGCGTTAAACATCTGAAATTTTAATTTAGTGAATGATGAAATAATGTCATTATTTGCTACGTTGTATATTTTATGTCATCATTATCATCACAAGTCATTGTGCCCATTGCTGTGTGTTGTGACTTTATTACTGAAGCTTCTCCATCCTGGACGGTTACCAGCTTCATTTAGGGCCTGCTGAATACATAGACCCGAAATCTTTTTGATTTGGGATATCCACTTGCTCGCTGCTTTCGCCTCGATCTCGTGCCCTCAAACTTCTCTTCCAGGATTATTTTCTCTAGATTTCCTCAGTCCCTTCTCACAATATGGACAAGGAGGATTCTTGGCTACACGAAAAGTGCTTCTAGATACTGAGTTCCTCAATATTGGACACATCTCTTCACCTTTCGGTTCATTTTTTGCACAGTGTCGTGCGCCAACACCAAACCATCTCACTTGTCCCTCCCCTCTGTCGGAGATTCGAGTCCTCCCTCAGGCATAGGTATGTGTGTCGTCCTTAGCGTAAGTTAAGTTGGATTAAGTAGTGTCTAAGCGTAAGGACCGGAGACCTCAGAAGTTTGGTCCCATTAGACTTTACCACAAATTTCCAAATTTTCCAAACCTTAGATGTATCAACAAGCTGCTTGTCTCTGGCCTTCAGGGACCACCTTTCGCAACCATAAAATAAGATTGGAAACATGAGTGTTTCAGCAAACCAGGCTTTCATGGTGTTTGTTACCACTCTGCTCTGCCAGATCTTGGTGAGTTTCTTCATAGCCACTCGCCCTTTCGTGACCCGACTTCCTATCTCACCCTCACAGATGCCTGTGTTGCTGATGGTTTCCCCTAGATAGACGAAAGGATGAAAGACTTCGATTTCCTTTAATGACCTATGAGTTAAGCTTGTGCTGCTCGATCAGTTATCATGAGTTTGGATTTGATGATACTGATATCTAATCCATATGGTAGGCTAATGTCATTCACTTTTGGTAACAGCTCAGCAACTTCATTTTCGCCATTGCCCAAAAGCACGGTGTCATCAACAAATCGCAGGTTGTTAATAGTTCTACCACCAATTGAGATGCCTTTAGTCCAACGACCAAGAGGATTTGAAAACAAGTTTGAGACAGACTTGATTGCTCAGTAGGCATCAACACCCTTTTATTTTGTTCTTCCATTTCCCTTTGTTGTGTGTCACACTCTTCAACTCAACAGACCAGTATATATATTCTTCCCTGCAACTGGTGGCTCCAGTTCAGAAACAGTTATCAGTTCTCCTCTGTGACGTGCTATGAGCTCGGTGGCGCTTTCACAACCGCGTCTGCTCTCTGGGTATTAGTTTATGGCGAGCCCTGAGTAGGGGCGTTCTACGTTTGGCGACCCAGCCTGTGTTCTCGTCACGTCGGCTGACCCTGCCATCTGGTACCATTGCGCGCGCTTTGTGCTTCGGCGCGAAGCCAATAAACCCCGTATCACCGCCAGAGGCCATCCCGGAATGCTGATAGGTTGAAGCCATTGTTGTGACCTCGTTTGAAGCTGGACGCTCTCATTGATCTGGTACTTTGTCTGTAGGCCAGCAGGCATCATGATCAATGCACGTAAATATAAACTTGGGCAAACAGGGTTAAAAATTCTATGAGTTAGTAATTGTCTACAGATGATAGTAAGTACTTTTCGGATTTTATATAAAAAAATTGTTTTGAATTCATCTGGGCCTGCACCATTATAGATGCCTCGTAAGAACATTATATGATTAGTAAGCCAAAGCTCTGCTTATATTCACAGACTTTCTCTTACGATATTATTTTTTTGGTGCTCTAAGGATTTACTACTACCACACACAACTACATAGATGAATAAGCAGCCGGCCGGTGGGGCCGACCGGTTCTAAGCGCTTCAGTCCGGAACCGAGCTGCTGCTGCGGTCGCAGGTTCGAATCCTGCTTCGGGCATGGATGTGTGTGATGTCTTTAGGTTAGTTAGGCTTAAGTAGTTCTAAGTCTAGGGGACTGATGACCTCAGATGTTAAGTCCCATAGTCTTAGAGCCATTTGAACCATTTTGAATAAGCCAATTACATAACCATGAAACATCGTTGAAATTAACTATCAATTGAAGCTATGAAAGTCACGAAAAATATTAAATAGGTCTCATGAGTTCCTGATCAGCAGCAAATTCCACTGCTGAGTGGAATATCTACAGTTTCGTCTGCGCTACACCTACGATACCCAGCAGTACAAGGTATTAGACAGCGACAGCGTTAACGATGCGTTACGAAAGTAGGTACCACGACAGATACGCCTAAACAAAATTGTTATTAGTTACAAACAGCCACAGATACATGCACTAACAACTACATGTGCTTGCAGATAGCTTGATATTCCCCATGGAGCCGAAATAAGCTTATATCGCCAGAAAAATAACATCGTAATAAAAATTCTTTGAATATAGTAGCGTTTTGGCTTACAAAACTTATATTAATTTTATGTCATAGAAACTAATCAGTTGTACATTACTAATCATCGTCTTAGATCTGGGTCATGCTTCTGTGACAGATGACCAGATCTACTATATATCCACTATTTTGCCTTCTCATAAGTTCCTCTAGGAAGAAATATTCTAGCCCGCTAATCTTTTCTGTAGTATTTTTTTTATTTTTTATCGTCTGATTAACCGGATAAGTTTAATAAAACCATCACTTCCTCCTCAGTGCCACTGTTTCACCTCTAACAGCTACAAGCCCCGCCGGCCGGAGTGGCCGTGCGGTTCTAGGCGGTACAGTCTTGAGCCGAGCGACCGCTGCGGTTGCAGGTTCGAATCCTGCTTCGGGCATGGATGTGTGTGATGTCTTTAGGTTAGTTAGGCTTAAGTAGTTCTAAGTCTAGGCGACTGATGACCTCAGAAGTTAAGTCCCACAGTGGTCAGAGCCATTTGAACCAAGCTACAAGCCTCTCACTCTGCCTCCTACTCGCTGACAAACAAGCATATTAGAAGATAATATAGTGAATCTCTATATAATAAGTTATTCCAGCTTCTAAAGTGGATAGCTTAGTTTATGAACATGTAGAATGCAACTCTTGGAAATTCAGCACCGTTAAGCATAGCTGTTGCATCACGTAACTTATATTCAAATAAAACAGAGTCAAATGTTATGATGTAAAATGCAAGTGTCTTTTGTATATAAAACATTTTCTGCCACTCGTATTACGGGTTGAATACTCCAGCGAATGTTTATCTGTGTTACAACTGTGTTTCTAAGCCTTTATCCACGAACATAGACGACACAAAAAAGTGCATCAAAGTAGATGGATGTTTAGAATTCAGTGTACATACAGCTAAGTCTATAAAGCACGCACCCAGTACTGTTAATTAAATAAATTTATGTATAAGAAAGGAAGAACATCAACCAAAATTAACTAACTCCTTCAAGGATCTACAAACTGAAGAAACTGTAAATGTAAGTTTGAGAAATGATGTTTTACAAATATTGTGAAACCTTCCCGTCTAATATTGGATGGACGTTTGCTTGCTGACTGAACGCTGCGTCTCTTAAAATCTTTTAACTGCTGCTCTGTCAAGACTACCTGCTGATTATTACGACGAAACATAAAATGTGTTGTCGCCGTGGCCCTCAGTCGTTACCTGAAATTATTAAGACTGATTCTTACCTTTAATTATTTATACTGGATCGCCATCTGACTGCTACAGCAAACTGTGGAATGAATATACTTACTTCTCTTTAACATAATTATAAGCTGCTGGTGGAGTTTCATAATACTTTGTGACTGGAATTCTTTAAGTTGAAGTTAATTTAGATTTGATAAAAGCTGAAGCTCAGTTTAGACTTTTCTTTTAAGATAACAATAAATTCCGTAAAGCATTTACGTGAATGATTTTGGGATAGAAAATTCTTAATGCATTTAATCTGGTAGAAGTTAACTATATTCTGAGAACGATCTTGACAAACAATTACAAGGGGTATAGTTCTTTACAAAAATTCTTAAAAAGTAGCGTTGCGCTACATACCTAATTTTCCATCAAAATTACATAACTATATTCTGAGAACGATCTTGACAAACAATTACAAGGGGCATAGTTCTTTACAAAAATTCTTAAAAACTAGCATTGCGCTACATATAGCGAGTGGCTGGCGAGCACACCGCTTCTTTCAAAGTGTTAATTCATACCTCGCTTACAGCGACCTCCTCTCATGTCTCGCTAGCTACGACTGCCTCGTCTCACATCTTACTCGCAACTGCTCGCTTCCAACGCTCAATGCTACAAAAGTGCGGTCTCGCCGCCAACAATGGTTTTTGGTGCAGACAATCCCTGCTACCATTACAGATGTATTACTGCGCGCTGTTTCCCGCTCTTTCTCAAAATGTATCTATGCGCGGTTTCCCGCTCTTTCTCAATAATACACAATGCAATTTAATTAACAAAACAATTTAAATAAGAAACAGTTCAGATAATTACATGCTAAAACAGTTTAAATACGCCTATTACATAATTACATATGCCGCTACTCGGCTTTCTTAAAATTTTACTACGTTGTTGAGTCATATGGACTCAACATAAGTATAAAATTTGATTATAGAAAATAGTTTGAACAAAGTGTATACACAAATGCTGTCATACGAAATGATTTGTCTATCTCTAATAAAGAGAATATGTAAATAGAAAGGGTTTTAGTAGGAATTGTACATCAAGTAAAATTTGGTTCCCTTAAATTTAACAACAAGAATAAGAGTAAATGTGAAAATCAATATACAGATCATATGAAGCAATTGAAAGTTTACATTATGAAACATTTAATTCAAATTGGCATCTCTTAGTACCACAATTAAGGAAGGTACAAAAGGAATTGGATAGCATGGTCAAAGCACTGGCAACTGTCTGTGAATGCACTCAAAAGTCTGTTCCTTTCCCTCACATAGCACAACACCAGGTTTCGCCATGTGGTTCCATCATCGCCTTGCTCCATAGTTTTAGTGTACCCAAACACTAAGTACGTCGTCGAATAGCCTGAGTTGCCGCAGCCACATCAGGATTAAGTTCCATCTCCAATGGTCCATTAAGGTTGGTGGTGTGCATCTTGGTATGCAAACACCTATTGTCGTACATCATACTGTGGTCTGTATCTAGGTATGCAGGCACCAATTGACATACATCGGGCTGTGGTGTGCATCTAGGTATGCAAACACCTCGTCGAGAACATCATTGGTTGAAGTCACGTGTTTCACAATTCACTGATTCTGTGCTCAATAACCATGGGGATGCACAGGAATTAAGGTACGGGTAAAATTGTTTTGGCAATGGGTTCACGGACATTGTTGGTACCATAATTTGACTACCAAATAATTTTCCCTATGATAAAATATGTTGTGTCGTAATTTGTAACAATATGTAGTTTTAATTTAAGAATTCTTCCAGAAAATTATTCCCATATATAAAAGACATAAAAGTTCCTACTTATTCAGTATTTGATAGTATACAGATTTTTTATAGACAAGTACATTATTACTTATTCTGTATTTACATATCTTAGTTTCTTACATCATTAATTATAAATTTTGTTGACAATGCATTTCTTGACTTACTGTCCTAAAATTTTATCTTCCATTCAGGGGTGTAGTCGTCAGTTATGAGTCGTCAAATGTCAGGTCATAATATACAATAAAATTACTGTCATAAAATTATTTAAGGTATTCTTTTGCAGCTGAAAATTAAGGTAAACATTATTCTGGTTAGACATTGTAATGTGTGGTCCCCATCCATAGTGTTGCAATGTGTCACATGCTAGCAAAATTATTTCTTAACATTATACATTTCTTATATACTAACATAACATACACATTCTTCTTCTGCATCTGTGTCAACTCTCTGCATAACCTGTTATAAACATTCAGCATTAATTAACGTCAGCGCACGGCATGACTTATTATAAAACATTCAGTATTAATTATCGTCAGTGCACGGCATGACTTCAATAAACATCTGGTACTTCTCGTCCGCTCCTGGCATGACCTATAAAACACTTTATCATAATATTAACTGCTGCAAAATCACGTCAGCTCCCGGCATGACCTATAAAATTTCTGTAATGACAATTAGCGTCAGCTATCTGCGTGACCTAAAGATTCACATCCTTATTCTAACTAAAACTACGTTTCATTTTGATGACGTGTGACAACAATGCTGCATTCTGGAATAAAGAGTACATGTTAATGTTACCACTAAAATAATTGATTAATGAACGATCTATATTATCAGTTTAGCTATTGCAAAAATCGACATTTTCTTAAGTAATTATGTCACGTTATAAAAAAAAATTTCTTTCATTTATGAGCTCTCAGTGCACAAATTCATAGGTCGTGTCGTTGTCTGCATGTTCTCTTTAAGTTAGGAAATGTTTCTCGTGTTTTTATTTGTCTTGGCTGGCGTAGCATCATTAAGTACTGCTGTGTTCTTTAAGGTACGGTGAAATATTAGCGGCCCGCTGCGTGTCGCGGCTTTGTTTGTTACTGAAGCGCGCTGAAACTACCATTGTTGCATACTTACGTGTCACGCCGTCCTTTCGTCAGCTGAAATGCAAAAATTTAAGTCAAGAAATGTTTCACGTTGGATACATGATGATTCCCTAATGATTTCTTCTTACGTAGCGTTTCCACATGCACTACATTAGCGTGTGGAATATTACGAACTCTGTAAGGGCCTGCATACAGAAGTTCGAATTTACGGCATCTGTGCTTACCTTTGTTGGAAAGAAAATGAGTGCGAATCAGTACTTTGTCGCCAATCTCGTACTTCTGTAGTCGACTTACCTGCTTCTGTTGTTTCTTCCGCCGATCTGCAGCTCTTTTAGTGTTTGCTAATGCTGTGTCTATTATTTCACAATGTCGAAGCCTACGCGTCTTAGGAAAAGTAATTAGTTCGGTAATTTTGTTCGGTGGGTCTTTATTTGTCAGTATTACGGTTGGTGATAGCATCGTAGATTCATTGGGTATTGCATTTATCACTTCTTGAAACTGTAAAATATATTTATCCCATGTTGTATGTCTTTTATGACAATAAATTCTGCATAACTTCCCGATCTCTTTCATTATTCTTTCTGATGGGTTGGAAGAACTGTGATATCTTGATATGTAAATAGGTGTTATGTTCTTACTTTCTAACATTTTCTTCCATACGTCTGACCTAAACTGCGGACCGTTATCCGAAATAACCTTCTGTACACGTCCTACTACTGATAGAAAATCTCTTACAAACGCTCTTGATACTGTTCTTGCTGTTGCTTTCCTTAGTGGAGAAAATGTTACAAATTTGGATGTTAGTTCTACAGCTACAAAAATATAACTATAACCATTATTTGTTCTGGGGATTAGACCGAAAAGATCCACTGCTGCCATGTGTCTTAACTTAACCGGTATGATGGGATACAATGGTGGAATGTGTGACACTGTTGATGATTTAGCTTTTTGACATATCTTGCATGATGCTATTACTTTTCTTATGTGTTTTTCCATGTTATTAAAGTGGCAATTTTGTCGCAGAATCAGAAAGCATTTCCTCGCTCCGTAGTGTCCATAACTTAGATGTGTATACCATATCAGTTTATTTACGATCCCTTCTGGAATGCATAAAAGCCAATTATTACCGTCTCGGTATGATCGAATAAAGAGTATATTTTGATGTACAGTGTAATGAAGTCTGACTTTAGCGTTACTTCTGTCTTTCCAAAGCGTTACAATCTCTTTCAGTGTTTCATCTTTCTGCTGTTCTCTCTCTATATCCTGTAATGCTGCTGATATAAAGTTTTCGAAAGCTACTTGTTTGATATACATAATACTATGGTTGTTGTAGCAAAAGGTATTTTCTTTCTCCATGCGTTTATTGTGAATGGACCTCGACAATGCGTCGGCAACAGTATTCTGCGTGCCTGGAATGTGTATAATGGTAAAATCAAACTCTTGTAAGTATAATTTACAGCGGCTTAATCTATCGTGCGTAAGTTTTGCTGACAATAAAAACTGGATTGCTCGGTGATCGGTATATATTGTTGTATGTCGGCCATATAGAAAATGACGGAATCGCTTAAAAGCGTAAATTACACATAGTGTCTCTAATTCTGTTACAGAATAATTGCGCTCTGCTGGAGAAAGTATCCTGCTTGCAAAAGCAATGTGTTTCACGACTGTCTTATCTTCTTCCTTTATTTCTTGGAAAATGTGTACTCCTAGTGCTGTGGTTGAACTATCTGTTGCAACGGAAAAGTTTTGTGTTGGGTCAGGGTGTGATAACAAAGGTGCTTTTAATAATGCTTCTTTCAAGTTCTCGAATTCAGCTTCAACGTCTTCATTCCATGACCAAAGTGTGTTTTTACTTGTAAGCTGGTATAGCAAGGGCGTGTCTAATGCTTTGTAGTGGATAAATTTTCTAAAATAATTGATAAGACCTAAAAAGCTCCGAAGTTCCTTTTTGTTTGTTGGCACGTCGATGTCTTTCAGTGCTTGCAATTTGTCAGGGTCTGGTGCGATACCTGTTTGTGAGATAATGTGCCCTAGAAATTTTATTGACGCTTTACCAAATTCAGATTTACGCAAGTTTATAGTTATACCATTCTGCTCGAATGTATTCAGTAATTGTTGAAGAGTATGATTGTGTTGTTCCCAGTTTTCTGCTGCAATTAAAATGTCATCGACATATGTAGTAATTTTGTTTTTCAGATCTTGTGGTAGAATAGTATTCATGCCTCGTATAAAGGCGGCAGACGAAATCGTTAGTCCAAACGGAAGTTTACAAAATTGATAGCATTCCCCAAAGCAAAGGAATGCCGTATATTTTCGGCAATTTGGGTGTAGTTGGATTTGCCAAAACCCTGATTTGAGGTCGAGTGTAGTATAAATGGAGGTGCCATGAAATTTTTGCAGTAACTCTTCTAACGTCTGTGGTCGGTCGGTTTCTGTAATGATTATTTTATTAACTTGACGTGAATCTAAAACTAAACGTAGTGATCCATCCTTCTTTTCAACAATGTGTAGTGGATTTATATATTGGCTGGCTGCTGGTTCTATTATTCCTTGATCGATCATTGCTCGTAATTCTTTCTTAACTGCTTCTGTGTGTATGTGTGGGATTGGATAATGCTTTGCTTTGAAAGTCTCGTGTGGTTTCACCTGAAATTCGTACATAAATCCTGTCATTGTTCCTGGAACATTGGCAAAAACTGCTTTGTGTTGTACCAGAATATTTTCAAGTTCTGTGCGTTCTGCGTCGCATTTTGCTACACTATTGTCTACCTTGCGTGTAATTGTCTCGAACATATTGTACTCCTGTTCCTCTACCAAGTCATTATTAAGTGTGTTCGTGTATAGTGCGATATAACAATCGTTATCTTGAGAATCAGTAATAATCTCGATCCTGTGCATATTTTGTTCTTCGGAGGATACTGTGTTTTGAAATCTTACGATCACTTCCCTGTTTTCCTTTTGTAGTGTGAGGTATGACGATTTGAAGTCAATCTTCGCATCGTACTGAACAAGAAAATTTATTCCTAATATCATGTCTGTTGTTAAATTCGGAACTATCCAACAATCACTGTGGAACGTTTCCCCTGCAAAAACAAATGTTAATTGTGTCTGTCTTTTAACTTCAATGCCTTTTCCTGCAAAAGCTCCCTTGACCTTCGTTCTGTTTAAAGGAAATACTGGGTAATCATTATTGCTATTGCATCTGTTAAATGTGTCTTCGTTAATTACGCACATAGGTGAACCTGAATCAATTATCGCTAAAATATTGTGCGACTGTAAATTTATCTCTATTATTGGGTGATATATTGTTTTCTGTAGGATTGGTTTTTCCTGTAACAATGTGTCTCTCACGTCGTCAAATGTAATGGCATTTTCGGTCGTTATGTTTTCTCTGTGTGATTTCATAGTATCGACATTAAGAGATTCATTGCAGGTTTCCTCTAGTCATAATTCTTCCGATATGTGATTTTCAGCTTGGGAGTTTGGTATGTGTTCTATCAACTGTACAGTTCTGCCGTTTTGATTATTAGCAGTGTCTGGTGGATGAAATCTGGTGTCTGGTACATTCATACGGTAACGCAGCTGTTGGGCCCTGTTGTAGTTTCCGTTAAAATTGTCATTGTGGAACGTCCTCGGCGGTCTGTGTTCGTTTTCTTTTCTCCTGTCGTTATAACTGACTGTACGGCAGCCCACCTGCACCCCGTAGAAACGTTTGTTTTTGTTCATTTTGCGGTCGACCCGCGTAATGGCCTTCCCCGGTCGCATTATCTGAGCGATGATTCATATGGAAATTTGACCTATTCGGTTGCGTGTTAAGTCTCGGATTCTGTTGCTGTCCTGAATATAAATTTACTGTGTCAGTATAATGTTTTTCATTACTCCTGTTTTCGTTGTCATTTTCGCTGCGAAAGCGTTTACTCGGATTGTTATTACCAAATCGTGTTTGTTCAAAAGTAGCTGAGTTTGTTTGTTTTCCGTTCTGTCGTGAAAAATTTTTGTTAACAAATGCGTAGTCTGCCTGGTGTGCTTCTAATAGTTGTAAGATGTCTCTAAAAGCGGATACATTGTCCTTTTGTTGCCCTGTCAGTAATGACACTTTCAAAGCTCTGGGCAGTTTTGAAATGCAAAGCTGTATTAATGCCGATTGACTGTATGGCTCGTTGAGGTGCTGGTTCTGTTCCACCATGTACTCGAAAAATTGTGTGATTGTTGGAAAGGTAGAATTTTCAAAGTTTGGCAAACTAAGTAGCCGATCTTTGATGCTGTTTTGTGTAGTGTCAGACCAATATGCTGATAAAAATGCTTCCTCAAATGCTTCTACGGAAAAACATTGTCTAGCAATTGGTCGCATTCGTCGTGCTGGTTCTCCTTCAAGAAAACTGACAATGAATTCTAACTTATGTTGTACTGGCCATGATGGTGGAAGTGCTCCCCTGAACTGTTGGATAAAATCCAACGGATGTATTTGCGCCCTGTCGTTTTTAAATGTTTTAAACTTTCTAACTGAAAGAAAATGTTTGTGATCAAAACTGTCATGTCTGTGTGTGTAAGTGTTGTCGTATTGTCTTGAATATGGATTCGGGTGTCTTTCTTCCTGGGTAAAATCTCTTACTCTCTGAAGTCTACCAACATTATATGTATTATGGATCTGAGGCATTTCGTAACGGTGTGTGTTCTGTTGAAAATGATTATGTGCGGCGGTTTCTTGTGCGTCCGCTATCTCTTGCTGTAGAGAATTTATTTGCTGATGCAATGAATCATTACGCGATTTTAGATCTGTGATAGTTTGTTGTATATTTGTCAATGGCGTGTTATTACTATTAGAGTTCTGTTGCACTGGGACTGGTGCAGTGTCGTCTGATCTCTCGTCATTGTTAGTATCTAAAAGATCTATTCTTGTAGTGAGTTCATTGATCTTTTCTGTCAGTTCGTTTCGTAATTTACGGTTGCTTTTGGTGACTTTCTTAAAATCTGCCTTTAAATTTTCTGTGTCATGGTTAATTTCTATGTGTTCTATTTTGTCAGTTAGTGTCTGAACGTCCTCTGTTAATTTATCTTTAACATTCTGGATTTCAGTGTCTGTAGAAGTTTTCACATCGATTGTCTGTGTTTGGATTTCTGTAAGCCTGTCTTGTATTTGATTATTTGTTTCTTTGACCGTTTCGATTTCTTCCGAGATCGACTGTATGTGATTGTCTACATATGTTTTGCCCTGGGCAAACACTTTCTTTTTGTCGTCCTGACGCTGTTTAGTGATTGTTTGTAGTAATTCTTTTCGTTCTTTATCCTGCGATCGCACCAGTTTACGGTGACGTATCAAACAGTTTTCTGTGTGATTGTTAAAACGTTCATCAATCTGAGCGTTTTGTTTAGCAAAGTTTTCTGTCATTGTTTCCCGTATACTAACTGCAAATGTTGCTTGGTTATCGGATATTTCTTGAATTTTGTCGCGTAAGTCTTGTGTTGATTGTGAACATTTTTCAGCGACTGTTTGAATTTCTACTTTGATTTCGTGTTTTAGATTTTGGTACATGTTGTCTAATTTCTGATCTGTGTGTGCGTGTTCTGCCTTAATTTCGTTTTTTAGATCTTGTGACCTTTTTTCTAATTCTTGTGACCCTCTGTTAAAGTTTTGATTCATGTCTTGTCTCATTTGTAGCAAAAATGCCATTATTGGATCCGTTTCGGATTGACTTCTGTGTGTATTTGTATTCGTTGTTAAAGGCTGTAGATCTGTGTTCATTTGAACATCCTCAGATGATTGTGACTGCGTCACGTTTTCCGTAATTTCGGAATTTTGGTCATGAGAACTGTTGGATCTGCTACGCAGGTTGTGTAGCTGTGTACCGTTTGAATCTAAATCAGTGCTTAATGGAGTCTCTCTGTCTGACTGCATTGTAGTGGTTTCGTTACTGAAACTGTTATGTCTACTATGCGGAATTTGTGACTGTGTACCGTCTGTTGCATTTAATGCCAAATTATTTTGCACTACCGTTTCATTGTCTGTGGGCATTTCTGAAGTTGCTTGTTCGTTAAACGCTTCCATATTGTTACAGTTATTAAATGTCTGTTCACCTAACGTTTCAGAATCAGGGTTTTCACACGTATTATTACTGCCTATTCCAGAAAAAAATCTCTCGTCAGTATTTTGTACAGTTTTATCAGTTTGAGAACGAGTAATTATTCTGCGGGACATTGTCTATAATCATCACACGCAACAAAAAGTTTTATCAGTTTGAGAACGAGTAATTATTCTGCGGGACATTGTCTATAATCATCACACGCAACAAAATATATCACTGTTCAAAGCGGATTCAACACTGAACAAACACTTTTCAACGCCGAATCAATAAAGCAAACAGAATTGCCGATGACCTGTGAATAAAAGTTATACACTTTAGTATATGCGTTGCGCCACTTAACAGTAACTTATTCACACTATTATCAAAGTCAGTATATTCATATCCACAGTAGATTCACTAAAATGTCGTACTGAATGGATATCGCCAAGTGAAACCTTCCCGTCTAATATTGGATGAACGTTTGCTTGCTGACTGAACGCTGCGTCTCTTAAAATCTTTTAACTGCTGCTCTGTCAAGACTACCTGCTGATTATTACGACGAAACATAAAATGTGTTGTCGCCGTGGCCCTCAGTCGTTACCTGAAATTATTAAGACTGATTCTTACCTTTAATTATTTATACTGGATCGCCATCTGACTGCTACAGCAAACTGTGGAATGAATATACTTACTTCTCTTTAACATAATTATAAGCTGCTGGTGGAGTTTCATAATACTTTGTGACTGGAATTCTTTAAGTTGAAGTTAATTTAGATTTGATAAAAGCTGAAGCTCAGTTTAGACTTTTCTTTTAAGATAACAATAAATTCCGTAAAGCATTTACGTGAATGATTTTGGGATAGAAAATTCTTAATGCATTTAATCTGGTAGAAGTTAACTATATTCTGAGAACGATCTTGACAAACAATTACAAGGGGTATAGTTCTTTACAAAAATTCTTAAAAAGTAGCGTTGCGCTACATACCTAATTTTCCATCAAAATTACATAACTATATTCTGAGAACGATCTTGACAAACAATTATAAGGGGCATAGTTCTTTACAAAAATTCTTAAAAACTAGCATTGCGCTACATATAGCGAGTGGCTGGCGAGCACACCGCTTCTTTCAAAGTGTTAATTCATACCTCGCTTACAGCGACCTCCTCTCATGTCTCGCTAGCTACGACTGCCTCGTCTCACATCTTACTCGCAACAGCTCGCTTCCAACGCTCAATGCTACAAAAGTGCGGTCTCGCCGCCAACAATGGTTTTTGGTGCAGACAATCCCTGCTACCATTACAGATGTATTACTGCGCGCTGTTTCCCGCTCTTTCTCAAAATGTATCTATGCGCGGTTTCCCGCTCTTTCTCAATAATACACAATGCAATTTAATTAACAAAACAATTTAAATAAGAAACAGTTCAGATAATTACATGCTAAAACAGTTTAAATACGCCTATTACATAATTACAATTGTACTGGAAATAGGTTAGAGACATTGCAATAGTGGAGAAGAATAAACAAGACAGAGTTTCAATGGACACAAGACAACTGCTGGAGGAGAGAAAATATTTAAAAGTAAACGATAACAGAAGTCTGAATTAACTGAAGTAAACCGAACTGTTCAGAAACATTCACGTGAACGTTTCACAAAGTACAATAGGAAGATTATAAGGGAGAGATTCAAGAACAACCAAAGTCTAAAAAAAAAAAAAAAAAAAGAAAAGAAAAAACAGACACTTACGTCGCGTAGACGTCATATGTTATCTAACCAGCAATGAACAAACCAACATCTGCATTTTCATCTCAGATTTATTCCAGAGGCAACCAGATTCACCATTCCATTATCCTATCTTCAGCCCGTCTATTGTAATATAGTGACTGAGCTTATATTGCCAGACAAAATATCGTGCAAAATCGAACAAGTATCCACAACAGTGTATGGCTGTGCTACATACGCTGGTGCAGATACTGGTTCCCTTTGTCGTGATATTTTGCCTGGCACTATAAAAAATGGTTCAAATGGCTCTGAGCACTATGGGACTCAACTGCTGTGGTCATTAGTCCCCTAGAACTTAGAACTACTTAAACCTAACTAACCTAAGGACATCACACACACATCCATGCCCGAGGCAGGATTCGAACCTGCGACCGTAGCAGTCGCACGGTTCCGGACTGCGCGCCTAGAACCGCGAGACCACCGCGGCCGGCTGGCACTATAAAATTGACCACCATATTACCATAGAAGACCTGTTGATGGCATAATGGAGCACCGAAGTCGGTTGCCTCTGGAATAAATCACAGATGAAAACCTAGCTGCTGGTTATTACGAATGCATGGTTTCGCAGTAACACGTACTGATAAACTTCTCTCAAACGTCCAGTCTCGACAAATGGTTTAAAAGTACAAAATACACGAGCTGTCGGCCAAGTACTCCTCGGCCATTGTCCAGTGGTGACTGTTAGTTCCTGCTACCGTCCTTATACTCCCGCGGTGCCGTCTGTGACGTCATTGGTGCCCCTTCCAATGTCAAGTATGGTAATGTTTTTGTTGCGCGCCCGGTTCAACCTTCCCACGGACAGGTCCCAAGCCATGCTTAGCTGTAGGCCACAGTATTTATTGAAGGCGTTGTCACAAATTTTTAACTCGATCGCTTCTTTAATTATGTTATACCAGAAATTACTAGTCTGTGTAATAACTGATGTCTCTTCAAATACAATATAATATTTGTTTTCTAGAGCATGCTCCGATCAGGTATTGTTGATTTCTCAGGGTACCGAAAGCGAAAGCATCGCAAGAGATGCTTCGCCGTCGGTAACCGTCACGAAATTTTAACCCTGGATAGCTGATGCCAGTAAGAACCAAAATTACTAGTCTTGTGTAAGTCGAAAACGCACCATTTTTAAATTACAGAAACGCCACGGACTCCGATTGGCCGTGGGATTGCCCTGTTGCCGTTGTCGGTTGACGGGCAGCGCTTTGGTTGTCGGTTCACACATATAAAGTCCCTCGCCCTGTCACTGCCCCAACGTGACTGGCAGAAGTGTCAAATAGGTCTTGCTTTTTGTCTACACTTCACGTAAGGTTCGCTTTGGGGGACACGCGTCACCTGCGATTTAGTCGTACAGTAAGCATGGCGGCACAGTATTTGTTTGAGAACAACGAGATATGGTTTTGTTTATGGACTAGCCACCGGTAATGGCCATGAAGCTCGGCTGTTGTATGAGGAACGGTACCCAGCAAGAAACCACCCACACCCACAAACGTTTACAGCAATTCACCACCGACTTGGCGAAAAAGGCTGGAAGGCCTCGAACACGACGGGATGCTGCATTTGAAGAGACTGTTCTCTAGCGCTTCGAGGAAGCACCTACAAGTACTCGAGCGGCTGGACACGACATGGGGGGTCACTCATCGGTTAGCCTGGGAGATCTTGAGGGATGACTGCCAGCATCCATATAGGTTCCACCCTGTCCAAGACCTAAATCCTGTGGCGGACTGTGAACACAACCTAGGATTTTGCCGGTGGTTTCTGCGACCTGTTGTACGAAATCCCGACTTCCCCACCATTGTGTTGTTTACCAACGAGTGCACTTTCCATAGCGGTGGCCTTTACAACACTCGAAACGTTCATTAATGGGCAAGGAGAAATACGACTCGTACGTCCACGGACACCAGGAGCGATTTTCACTCAAAATCTGGGTAGGCATTGTGGGTGACCATCTGATTGGGTCAGTCCATCTACCTCCTCGACTTACCTGGGCAAATCACCTTCACATTTTGCAGATACTCTACCCGGTCTGCTGGAAGGTGTTTCCCTGGACATACGTCTAGGCATGTAGTTGCAGCATGATGGGGCGCCCACACATAACAGTCGTGATGTGCACGGATGTTTAAATGAAGTCTTCGACGGCCGGGTAATTGGCAGAGGTGCTCGTAGGACAAGACACCGCGATCACGAGACCTCACGCCACCAGACTTTTTCCTGTGGGAATTCTTGAAGGTTCTAGTTCACCCACCTGGACGCAAACCACCTAGAAATGAAGAGGAATTAATGGTTCGTATTCATCAAGCCTATAATCACGTCAGGGCAATGCCAGGAATCTTTGAAAGAGTTCGGCAAAACACCTTTCGACGTTACCAAGAGAGTCGCCAGTTCGAGCACCTTCTTTAAGTGAACAATGTTCTAGCTACAAAAAAGGCCGTTACCAGGGCCGACACAATTTGTAAAAGACTTTCCGTACGTGAACTAACAGCTATTGACGGGTTTTTTCTCGGTACATCTTATCATGAAACTACAATGGACGCGTCGGGATACCGGCGGATTCGCCCCGAGGCCCCCAGAGTGGAAGGCTGCCGCGCTACCACCGAGCGTGCGGGCCGCCTTGGATACATCGCGATCACCGGCAGGCAAAGCATTCGCGGTCATGCGTTGTCCAGAGCATCTGGCAACAGGGCAGTCACGAGGCCAATTGGAGCGCGGAGCGCCAGGTTTCCGTAGTTTAAAAATGGTGCGTTATCGACCTACACAACATTAGTAGTTTTGGTTGCTACTGGCATCAGCTATCCAGGGTTAAAATGCAGTGATACAGTTTTTCTCCACCGTGTATTTACCGTCGCTCCTACGAAGGATGGTTGAAGTGAAATCATAGTACATCGGTCAGACGGTAGATTCCGGTTTTATGATGAGCTGAGAGAGTATATTAAAGATGTATGAAGATATCTTCGCAAAAGTGTATACCGCTCTTAAATAAAGGATTAATCAAAGAATATAATTTGAGAGTAAGCAGAGCGATTCGAACTCATAAAAAGAGGAAAAGCCTTGAGAATGGTGGGAGAATTACAGAAATGAATGTGGTGAAAGAAAAATTTTCGAAGTTATTCAAAGAATGTTTACTTAAGTGGACAATAGTTGAAACAATGTTCTGATTGTTTTAATCTACGAAAAAGAGAGAGGAGATGATGTGAAGGACTACAAACCCGTCAGTATTTTATCTGTGGTATATGAAATTTTAACAAAAATATTTACACATCGTATACAGAATAGCTGTAGACATTAACTAGAGAAAAAACTAAATGGCTTTAGTAGCAAGTGTATGACCATCTGCAGGTCATTGATGCTGTAATAGAAAGAATCAACAAAAATCATTAACCACTTTGTGTTGGATTTATAATCTACGCAAAAACGTTTGATTCTGTCACAAAGAAACAAAATTGACAGAGTAAAACAATATTAGTTAAGACGGAGAGAATAAATAAAACCAGATGCAAGAAGCATTAAAGCCATAAAACAATATAATAAAGAGGTAAAAGATCTTTAGGAAGATCAATGAAGAGGTGTCTTGAACAATTTTGAAATATACATAACGGACCAAAGGCCCCAGTCCCTAATGAAAACGGTAACGATGATAATTAAGTCCGTGCTGCCACCACTAAAGAGCCAAGACATGAAATGTACCTGCATCAGTTTGTTCTAGAATATAAAAAAACTATTATTTGCACATTTGGAAGGGGTCTTCTAATCAATAAACTGGGATGAAGAAAGAATACCTGTAAGCAGATTTTATCTGCATCAACTTAGACTTGCAGAAGATACTATTTTGTTTGGATCGGACTTTGAAGGACTCCAGCAAAAGCATGGGAACTGAACGGAGTAAGTATGACAATAAGACCAAAGTAATGTACGTAGATCATTTCATAAATAATAGACAGGTTACCAACAATGCAGAATGAATGACGAGTGGGTACTGTTGGCTGTCAGCTGCATGGTAAGGTCTGTGGAATAGGTCTGTATTTTGTTTTCATCAATATTATTTTATAAAAGACGTCCACTTTGACCTCAGACGCTGAAACTGTCGAAGTTTAAAGATAGCAGATTGAGATAGAAATTTTACATGGCAAAAATACGAGCGACATCCACAGTGCTTGAAGTAAAATTTGTAGTGAGCAAACAGTGGGCAATAGTGCAGTTGCTAGTGCTCAGTATTTTGACAAATGAGTTGAACAAGAGAATAGTTTTGTGGGACAGCTCTCTCACTACTTGAGTACTGAAGGGAAGGACAAGTATCAAAATAACTAAAACCTAAAAAACTAAAATCGCTCTAGTAAGGATCTGACGTTGAAGGTCCGGCTTTCTTGTATCGAGCCGTCGCTATTAATGAAACATGTGTTAGAGATATTGGACTGGAGTTGAAATCAGATTCGGACAGTAGATCTAGAGTACAGGTCGATCTTCCCCATGACAAAAACAATTTTGCTGTTCACAATCAAAGGTCAAGCAACTTATTATTTTGGCTTATGATCACCACGGAATTATAATTACAGACAAAGTTACATCTAGCCGAAGTATCACTCCTGCATTGACTCAACACCTGAAGAAAAAAAATGCAGGAAATCTGACTTGTTTATGACGTTATATCTCCAGAGCTACGCGTCATATTGTTATGTATCCCTCAAAGACAATAAAATGGACAAAGCGAAATTTTTCAGTATTAGTTGCTCGAGAGGTAGGACACATCACATTGGTGACAGCAGGAGGATGACAAGAATAAAATGATCTGTAGACTTTTTAGATTAGTGATTAAAACGAACTTATTGCTGACTCGAGTGAAACGTATTATAAGAAATTTCATATTCTGATGAAAGTAAGTTGTAGGAGTCGTCGTTGGAGAGCGGAGAAGCTTGGTGACACATGACCGTGAAAATGTTGAACTGCAGTGCAAGAAACAATTTTCACGAGAATAACTGCGATCGTGGGACTTCGAAAAAAGAAAATTAGACCGCAGAATGGCTTGTGGACGAAGTTAATGTACATTCGATAGCGCACTGGTGGCGTCCGATCACCACATCACCAAGCCGCCCACTTACAACGGCTTTATCCGTTAGAACATATAAACGCAAACTTAAAAATAATGTAAGCAGAACGAATTGACCACTTTCACAATAAATGAAAACGTGTTTCATGCAGGCATATCATTAAAATCAAACGAAAAACAATAAAATATACAGCACCTTCCAGGATGGCGATATGGATTAGTAAGCACAGCAAGAAGACTTAACTCGCTTCGTTGTTTTTACAAAACGTAAGAGGAACAAAAATCGAACATAGATGTGTTTAGTTTCAAAGATACGAGTTCTGCTATAAACTCAAAATCATCTCATCGCTGACTTCATAATACGTCATAATACGATGATGTAAATTTGCAGATACATTCAGTGGTATTTGTGGATACTGTCTGCAAAATGCGTTTATAATAGAGTTGAAAGTAAAGAAGTAATAAATTAAAACCGACACTGAAGTTTTACTGCATGAACAGCAACAATCTAGTGAGATGTAAACTTATTTCCTTTCAGTATTTTGAGGGGAATGCCAGCGCGAAAAAGTTTCGAAAAAGTTTGCAATTTCGCGTAAAGTTTGTTGGAAGTCGCTAAGTACTCTCTTTTTAAATTAGTGGATGAATTTAGTCTGAGTAATTTCAGCACCGTGTTTTACGCTGTTCCAATACACATACACTTTTTCTAACTTCAATACTAATTTACGTTGTTAAACCTACCTATTAACAAGTAGATTATGACAGCGTTTTAACTTTTTAATTTAGATCAATAATTGTATGAAATACCGAAAATAATTTTTTTATTTCCCCAGTAACCCGTTACCTACTACTGTAGTCTGGAAATTTTGTAAGACAGATGTTGTGTTCAGAATTAAATTTCCTACATGCCATAAACGCTTAGTCTAGAACCAGTAAATACCTCCAGCACGAACGTAGGAAATGAATCGTGGACACTGAACACAAAAAATTAAGCGTTGCCCAACAAGGAATGGCAAATTGCCTGTCGCACATGGCAAGAGGGGACATAAAGACAAACAAATGGATAAGACAAAAATGGGAGTTGAGGGCGTGATAGTGATTGTTACGAAACTGAAATGGAGATGCAGTGAGAGGAAATGGTGGGAGATGGACAAGGAATCTTTGTTGGATTCCTTGTGACAAGAAGCGATATAGACAACGACTTAATGGATGATGGATTGCTTGTACGATGCCCTCCAAATTTCTCCACATCAGTGCAGTGCACCCTAATAACGTTTCACGGCAAACATTCTTTCCATCTTAATATCAGTGCACTTCCTTAAATCTTAATTTAATAGTAATTCCACACAAAAAACAGTTGGGACAATTCGAACACACTTCCAACTCTTTAAAAATGTAAAATAAACAGCGTATTGCACTCAGGACATGCTTCGCTTCTGAATCAACTTTGACGAAATAAAATCACCACTAAATGACTGGTTGCTGTTGTTACTACGTCTCGTAATGTAGTACAGTAACAGCAGTCTACGTGTCATTATCAGTGACCGTGACAATGGTCGATGTTCAGGAGCTAACTATGACGGGAAAGCAAAAATGCACCCCCTGCTATGTCGTTATTTTTACTTGTACTGTGCAGCTCCCATAAGAAGCTGTTTGAAGGCCGGCGTCACGCTTTATTTCACTAACAATAATTCGTCCCATCTGATAATTTTGAGGGTGACTGACATTGCTGATCATGAATTAAATGGGTAAAAATATCTTAACCAAAAGTGAAGACTCGCTCGCATCATATTGGCCTTCTTCGAGACAGCAGAATATTTTTTCGCATACATCTTCTTGAGGGAGAGAAGAAAAAAGACCAAGAAATAATGAATGTTAAAAAACTTTAACGTCTTTCGTACTATTATCTAGTTGAGCAAACATACGAATGCGTCATTAAAATTCAGGTAAAAATTAACTTTGCGTTAATAAGGATTAACAAATTAATCGCTCATGCTTGTGTGGGTAGGTAGTGAAATGTCTGTCTCTGATTTCGACCTCGCACTGAACAGTTGCCGACATTTGTTTTCGTATGTGATATTTTAAGCATGCTGTATACTTTCAGACCTTCTGTGTTTCCCTGATTTCTGTTGCTGTAGCTGGCATTACTGATCCTTATGTTTGACCCGTTACGCATACGATGTCAGGTTTAATCAAAAATGAAGAACTAAATACACGGACGGCTTCTGCTCTGCTAACATAAAGAAGATAGATTAGCGTGTAACGTCCCGTCGATAACGAGATTATTTGGAGAGAGAGCACAAACTTGGAATAGTTCTGGAATATGCGGAATAATTCCAAGCTGCACAGTGTGACTATGTTATGGGCGAGGCAATGTGAGCGCTGATTAGTGCTTATGAGCTATATTGCATAGATTTGTGGTAAGACTACTATTCGGTTGCGAAGCGATTTTTACACACCATGAATTATTTATAATCCAAATGTGAAAAGCGGGACTCTATCGGTAAATTACAATTTGTCACGCTACTGTCCCTTAGGGAATATCTAAGTACTTTTTAGATACACTCACAACAAATAACAGCTAAACAATGCAGAAAAGCAGTCTGGTACGTGCTGTAACTGTGATGAAATTTAAACGTCTATTTTGACAGTAAAGAAGAGTATTACCCATCATTATAGAGACCATTTAGACGTCACACTGGTTCAATTAATGAAGAATTTGAGAGGAAAGAAGAATTGGTTACGACCGTGGCCTTGTTGGAAGAACAGCCGTTGTCGATGCCCCTATTTCAAATTATACCTCTCTCGGTGTACGTGGCCAAAGCTCACCATATAATACGCCGATGGGCATGACAATATTTGCAGCCCCTAATAACAATTTGTCACTGAACATGTCAGAATTGCAGTAGAGCATCTACTGTCCGAAACAATTGGGTGGGAGGGGTTCTTCGGATAACTGATTTTTCGGAAACGAAAAGACGATTACATTGTACCAGTGTCCACAAGAATATGAAACAAACGCCAGATTAAATACAAAACTGTATTTATATTTTTATCTTAGGTAATACAGTTAATACTGGGGACTGACTATACAGCCTGGTTTGAAAGGTACAAAATGGTCATTAAAAAGATTTATAGTTTACGCTCCACATCAGAAACTCGTCTTTTTTTACGCTAAACCATGCAAAAGTTTTAAAGACAACAACTGGACAGTATCACATTCTTGTTCCAGGTAATATCCGTCTCAAGGCAGTGAAAATCATCCTCACTTGATGGTCCTCCTTTTTCAACACGGTTTTCGTCGCCAGGCGCTTCTCTATCATCGCAAGGGTCTTCTTCGTCGATGACACTGATAGTTATTTCATCATCAGCCAACTTTGCTTCAGCACAGCTTGCGTACATATTAGAATTTGCTGACGGAGCGCTCTCGGGTAAGCTGTGTTTCGACTGGTCCGTGTTCGGATAATCGATGGTCTGGGCACACCGTACTATTAGGAAAATACAGATTACTAATGTAACTTTGTATTTACGCCATCACAACCCATGTTAGAAAAGACCATCCGATGTGATGACACTTTTCTTTACACTTGGTCCAGCGGTATTGCGAGACACGTGCCAAGGGTATTCTTACGTCGATAAGATTCATGCAGTGTTTGTATCTGAAATTGTTGCCAATGATATTATTACGTCGATAAGATTCATACAATGTTTGGATCTGGAACTGTTGGAGAATTAGGCATTTCTGAACACCGTTTCAAATGTGTTGAATCGGCGACAGCGATTAATCTCGAGGACCAAAGAACTGCGTACTCCTTTCATACAGTCCCTTCATTAGGCACATGCATTAACCTGTAGCTAGCAGCATCTTTATCAAAGAGCCTCTTGAAGCGATTTTACGATATGCGGCATCCTTCCGCCCGCTCATCATTGGTGGATTATCGCGTTCTCCGCTTTGTCGTCAAACGTCTTGTGTGCACCGTTATTGAGGTGAGTAGAACACTCACTCTTCTTGGCTGAAAGCGTGAGATTGCAAGGACCCGACGATTTATCTCGAATGAAGGTGTAGGCTCCAGGTTAAAAAATGCAGAGGATGCCGTTAACTAAGTAGCAATTCCCATGAACAGCGGGGCATGATTTCTGCCCAGACTGGAAAATGAATGGCAGTCCGCATGGCTAGCATGTCTATACGATTCATAATTACCCTCTTATGCACGTCGCTAGAATATAAGTGTGAAAAAAATATGTACTGCCGTTATTGAACGACGAGATCAATGATACGACACGCTCCAGCCAGCAACAATGTAACAAGCTGGTCACCATCGAAATCCGGTTGATCGAGCTTCATAATGCCCTATCAGAACTGTTCTGCCTGTGTAGAACGTGAAAGTTTAGTACACTGTCCATTACGCGTTCCCACGTAATATCCAAAACCATGTAGCACTCTAGCACAGCCTAGTGCTGCTTCTGCTAACCCAACCATGCCTCTCAACGACTTAGACCCAGTCTTCTTGACGATAAAATGCGTAATCACCTCTTTATGCGTTCATTCCTGTCTATTTTTGGCTATCTCTTCCTCCCTTGAATTAAGAGATGTGGCAATGCTAAAGACACAGGGCTCTGTTTCGGGACGATTGGGAGTTTCGCCATTGTGATTTCAGTTTCCTGTACTTTCTCTGAATCTCCTCTTGCTTAAGGGATCTTCCCCGCCGTTCAACATTCCGAGACGTGAAATTGTAAATCTATCTCTCCTCTTTCGTCATTCATTTCTTAACTCATTTTTTACTCCATCTACTTTTCTGATTTCCTTTCCTTCATCGGTCATCGACGAAAATGGAAAGTGTTACAGTATGAACACTTTGATCGAACACTACTGAAGTGGTACTCTAGTATTTAGCTATGTGGGAGCTTATGTGCCCTACAAAAAAAAAGTCATTCTCACAGATGAGCTGTGGTGTGAGCAAATGATAGCTATTGGGGGCGTCTGATGCTACTGGATCTTTTCATGTCAAGACAGCAACATAGCAAAATTCTATCAAAGGTTACAGACATAGTGTTGCAACGAGCCGTCGGAAATAGGCTATTGGAAGCTGTCTGTTTTACATAGCTTCTTCGAATTTCCTTGATGTCTCAATGAAGACATCAGGACTGCTGGTAGTTCACGTTTCAGACATTGCAGATGCAAAATGTCTCTTATACCCTGAATCAAATATTTAATTCGATTGTTCTCGAACTTCTGATATCAATGAACAAAGGGATTCCGCTTGACACATTCTCTTACTGACGGCAACATGCAGAAAGGTGTGGGACATTCGCGCAAATCTTTCTGATATGTGAGGTATTGTAAAATATCTGTTTTCTCGATGTTATCGATAATTTTTCTAAACAGGGCCGTCGCCGACCGAAGATGATCTCGCACTTTATTCATGTTCATTGTTGTTTGTTGTTTCATGTTTAGTCATGTGATACCTCTGACTCAAAGCACTTTAGCTCGTCGAGCATTGTCCAAGAAAACGTTTACAGTTTATAAATAAATACGGCATGTTGCGGAATTATGGGTTGAAAGTAAATGTTAAGCGACATGGATTTTATATCGGGTGGTACTTTTGTTTGCAGAACTTACTTTGAATTAATGCTATGGACGAACGAGCCACAACAACACGAGAACTGTAGTGACATTTAGGAGGAGCCGAAAAAAATAAGTCCTTGGTACAGAACTTGGCTGCTGACACTAGCCTCAACAAGTAGAGTACCTTGCCCAGACGTCCTGGTGATGTTACGATATTACGTTGTGGTAATATGGTACACTACCAAGGCAGGACTATAGCGTGTGGGAAGATACGGAAAACTCAGGCTACGGTTCATTACTAAGTAAAACAGAGCTATAGCCACTCTGTCAAAGTCATAGCTCAAAACACATTGGAGAAGATCATGTTTAAGCAGTACCTCGTTGTAGAAAGGGAAGGAAAGTAGAGGTCGTTCCATTAACATAGAAGCCATGAGAATAAAGACGGAATTGTCGCAACGAAATTTAAAAAAAAATTCGAAGTTATTCAAGGAAACATTCCTATGTTCACATAAAGTGAATATTCGAGACACCATGGGTAAAGTGAATCAGGCGCAAAGTATTGGACCACGTCTTCTCTGCTATACAAATCCATTGTTTCAAGCAGTGTTACACTTCGCTCAGTTTGTTTTCTCGTTCGCCGTCCGGGGTGGCCGAGCGGATCTAGGCGCTACAATCTGGAACCGCGCGACCGCTACGGTCGCAGGTTCGAATCCTGCCTCGGGTAAGAATGTGTGTGATGTCCTTAGGTTAGTTAAGTTTAAGTAGTTCTACGTTCTAGAGGACTGATGACTTTAGAAGTTAAGTACCATAGTGCTCAGAGCCATTTGAACCATTTTGTTTTCTCGTTCGTGCGAGAGGTATTTTTTTTTGGAACGAAGTACGAAGTGAAATCGTTACAAGATGGGCCTCGTTATTAGGATTCGTTACTCAACTCCCTGTATGTTAAGCGTTCGAGCTAAAAATAAACGGCACCAATATCGCCGCAGGTATAAATGCCGTTACGTCAGGTACCGGCCGTGCCTTTACAATAGAAACATGCACCCATTGACAGGATGCCTTCTGAGATTGATGGACTTTATACAGTGCCTGTAATGAAAGCGTACTGAGAGCGTAGTCCAGGCGCCCACACATCCAGTGTTCTCGTTCTGTCTCTCTCTCTCTCTCTCTCTCTCTCTGGCACACAACCACACACACACACACACACACACACACATGCACACGCATATAGTAATGTATGCGTACACGTACTACCTCTGACGGTGTGGACTGGTACGGGTAATGAAGAGATATGGTGAATGGAACGTTCTGCAATTCGTCCAAACTGAAAGGGACAGTGAAGAGGGGTAGAGGGAGAGAGAGAGAGAGAGAGAGAAGAATTTTAGTGGCGTAATAACTGTATCCCGCGAGCCAGAGGGCAAAAGGGACTCGGTGTGCGGTGCCCTTGCAAATGCGACGCGTTCGGGCGATTAGCCGCTGTGCAGTGTCCCGTGGACAACGGCGCCCGCCCTGCATAATTCAGGCCCCCTCCTCCCTCCGGCCCCGCCGCCGCCGCCGCTAGATCGCGTGCCTCGCCGGATGAGCCGGTAATCAGTTCGGCGTTGCCTGAGCGCGGCGCCGCGCCGCAGAATAGGCTAATGAGTGTGTGTGCCCATCGACCAGCTGCGTCGTTACCGACACGGTCGCGTTCCGCCACATCGTCAGCGTCCCCGCCAGGAAACAGCGGACTGGCAGACGACTTCTGCCGGTAAAGAGTCTCTTCCGTCTGGTTTGTTCTTCGCTGTTCCTCCTACCAGTCTGTTAACGTATCTCTGCGAGAAGTACATATACATCCACATCTACATGACAACTCTGCAATTCACACTTAGCATAGTGTAGGCACGATACGATATTGCAGATAAGAAGTAGGATGCAATCTTCCTTCGGACATGCATGCATGGCCGGCCGTAGTGGCCGTGCGGTTTCTAGGCGCTACAGTCTAGAACCGAGCGACCGCTACGGTCGCGAATTCGAATCCTGCCTCGGGCATGGATGTGTGTGATGTCCTTAGGTTAGTTAGGTTTAAGTAGTTCTAAGTTATAGGGGACTGATGACCTCAGAAGTTAAGTCGCATAGTGCTCAGAGCCGTTTCAACTACACATGCAAGACCATCGCTTGCAACACCTTTGTTAATTCAATTCAAGTATTGTCAATCTGCTTTATTGAAATAAAACTACTATCGTTATTTGCTTTAATTATTTTATAGCATTCCGGGAACGTAGCATCCCTTAGGCACCCTATACGAGACGAGAGGGCAAGAAAAATGGTTCAAATGGCTCTGAGCACTATGGGACTTAACATCTGAGGTCATCAGTCCCCTAGAACTTAGAATTACTTAAACCTAACTATCCTAAGGACATCACACACATCCATGCCCGAGGCAGGATTCGACTCAGCGACTGTAGCAGTAGCGCGGTTCCGGCCTGAAGCGCTCAGAACCACTCAGCTGCGACGGCCGGCCGAGTGGGCAAGACGCCACATAAATACACACACCAGAAAAAGTTTTGCATCACTCGGTTCCGAGAGCTCCGGAACCGGTACAAAAAATTGCAGTACAGATCAACATAAACATCATTTCCGCCCTTTTTACCGCTCATGAGAAACACCAATTGCATGTTGTACCACCATACAGCAAGACCCTCAGAGGTGGTGGTCCAGATTGCTATACACGCCGGTACCCATAATATCCAGTAGCACGTCCTCTTTCTTTGATGCACGACTGTGTTCGATGTGTCATATTATCCACAAGTTCATCAATGCACTGTTGGTCCAGATTGTCCCATTCCTCAACGGCGATTCGGCGTAGATCCCTCAGAGTGGTTGGTGAGTCACGCTGTCATAAACAGCCCTTTCCAATCTATCCCAGGCATGTTCGATAGGGTTCAGGTATGGAGAACATGCTGGCCACTCTAGTCGAGCGATGTCATTATCCTGAAGGAAGTCATACACAAGATGTGTACGATGGGGCCGCTAATTGTCGTCCATGAAGACGAATGCCTCGCTAATATACTGTCGATATGGCGCAGTTTCGGCGCCTTCCGTGACCACCAGCGGCGTACGTCCCCCCACATAATGCCATCGCAAAACAGCAGGGAACCTCCACCTTGCTGCACCTGCTGGACAGTCTCTGCTACGCTTGTCTGATTGAAGGCATATGCGACACTCATCGGTGAAGAGAACAGGATGCCTACCCTGAGCGGTCCATTCCGCATGTTGTTGGGCCCATCTGTACTGCGTTGCATGGTGTCGTGGTTGCAAAGATGGGCCTCGCCATGGACGTCGGGAGTGAAGTTGCGCATCATGCAGCCTATTGCGCACAGTTTGAGTCGTAACACGACGTCCTGTACCTGTACGAAAAGCATTATTCAACATGGTGGCATTGCTTTAATGGTTCCTCCGAGCCATAATCCGTAGGTAATGGTCATCCACTGCAGTAGCAGCCCTTGGGCGGGTGAACGAGGCATGTCATCGACAGTTCCTGTCTCTCTGTATCTCATCCATGTCCGAACATCGTTTTGGTTCACTCCGAGACGCCCGGACACTTCCCTTGTTGAAAGTCTTTCTCGGCACAAAGTAACAATGAGGACGTGATCGAACCGCGGTATTGACCGTCTAGGTTAAGCTTCAGACAGCATGAGCTGTGTACCTCTTTCCTTGTGGAATGACTGGAACTGGTCGGCTGACGGACCCCCTCCGTCTAATAGGCGCTGCTCATGCAACTTTTTTTACATCTTTGGCGGGTTTAGTGATATCTTCGAACAGTCAAACGGACTGTCTCTGTGAAGACTTTTTTTATGTGTATATTATTATTGACCTAGATTGCTTAGCGTAGCGGAGAAACTAATGAGGTATGAATCAAAATTTCAATTTGACGTGTTTCCCTTGTCTTTGAGCAACACTTCAACAATCAAGTGAACATTTTGTTGTTTAAGTATTAATGAAATCTGTTATGTATTTTTTTCTTTAGTTTATATTTGGTAAAAGTTATGAATATCGCCAAGACACAAATACGCTAGATCGAATGTAACGTGGAAGTCGTTTTAATGGCTCTGAGCACTATGCGACTTAACTTGTGAGGTCATCAGTCCCCTAGAACTTAGAACTACTTAAACCTAAATAACCTAACGACATCACACACATCCATGCCCGAGGCAGGATTCGAACCTGCGACCGTAGCGGTCGCTCGGTTCCAGACTGTAGCGCCTAGAACCGCACGGCCACTCCGGCCGGCGGAAGTCGTTTTAAATACGTGTGTTGTAATCGAGTGCGAGCGGATATGAATTAAATTGCGGTAAGAGTGCGATGTGCTAGAGGATAGAATTCTACATACCAGTGTAGATACTTAAAATGAATAATGGTACTATTGGCAAAAAGTAACCAAATGTAATTTTCATGTAACAGGTTTGGACAGTTGATAAACAGTAGCCTCTAAAAGTCCGAAGGTAATTTCCGTGGTGAAGTGTAGGAGTGTTGTACTAGAAGGCTACGGTAAAATAGACTGAAGTAGATGCTGGAACAAAAGTGAGCTTCATTAATGTTAGAAGGAGCGATTTTCTTTCTTTAGTTTGAAAGCAGCTGTCTGAGTGTGCCTACAGTAAACTGTTTGGGTTTTTGAATTTTATGTATGTTATCCACACTCTCGACTTGTATTCAGTTGTGTCTGGTGATCATTTTGGAGAGGTTTAGCAAATGATCGGGACTTGTATTTTCTTTGTCTTCCTATGGCGACTATAACATAAGCATTTAATATTTTTTATGCTTATCATAAGAAAATAAAATGAAATAATCGGTCTACCGCATAATCTCCATTACCAATATGTCATTATTTTCCAAAGAGGCAGGCACGTATTTGTAGACTAGTATACAGAGCTTTGCTCCGATCGTCTGCACTTTGAACTTAAAAAATTTGTTGTCTACACTATGTAATTTAATTTTATTCGTTGATTAGGTACAGTTCTTTAAAATACTCCATGTTGTAGTATGGAAGTGTGCTAATTTTTTAAATATTTAATATTTTTGAAGACTACAAAAATTAAAAAATATGTGTTTTTTGCTTACCACACATACAACTGAGAATCTTTTAAAGAACCCAACTTTCAAATGAATGACCTTTTAATTACTTTGTATAATTATCTGGACGTTATAGTGCATTAAGGACCTCTATGATAGCCTTGCATCCTATATGAAACTGGATGAAGCACAGATGGCGATACTGACTCATGTGATTTACGACTTGTTTCTGTGTAGCAGAATGGGAGGTACATAGTGTTTATATTGTTATTTCTGTCCTTCGTTTTTAATCTCTCGCTGTAGTATTTTATTTTTCTTGTACTGTAGATTCTGAAGAAGGCTATTCAAAGCAGAAACCGATAATTCTGTTCTAAAACCTTTGCGATCAAGACAATTAAATAAAAACTTATGTACATCGTGTGATCATCTTCGAAACTATCATTTTATGTCAAATTCTTTGTCTACACTACATGGAGACTCACGTTTCAGTCAACGAATTTTAATTTGTTATTAGAGAAAATGTGATCCCATACTTTACTGATAGTGCCGAGTTACCATACAGTTAGGCTTGCAGTATGTAGACTCTAAGCAGTACATGTGATATTTATTTAAATAAAATTCCAGTTCTTTTATACAAACTATTCATATAGTCTATAACGATTTTTTCAGTGTTATAGCTACAGATAGTCTAATGGTATTCCTGTCACAGTATATGCCGAAATATTCTATTCGCTGTAGCCACAAAGACGCACATAATTCATTTGACTATAGTCTGTTTGGTATAGTCAGCCAAACTTGTAGCTGCTACAATCTTTAGCATAGTACAAGCATACTGTTTCACATACAGAGTGGCATGTGTTTAGAAAATATAAAACGATCCACACTGCTTGAGTACCACATCAGCTACAATGACTTTCATTCAAACTCAGTACACGCAACACCGTTGGTTGCCCACATTACTACATTATATATTGTTACTAGTGAATGTCGTCACTTAACTTTAAGAAATGCACTCTTCGTTTGAACATTGTGATTATATTCTCTTTTTACCTCTTTTTCGATCAAAATATTTGCACATTTGTGTTGACGCGTTCCATTTGACAACTCAAAATTATCTTTAGGTATTTAGATTTAAGTTTTCTGTTGTTGCCCTAAACTGCTTGAGGCGAATGCCGGAATCGTTTTTTCTACTTAGCCACATCGCAATTAATTCCCCATCCATTTTAATTTCAGTAAGAGCTCCGTCGCTAATGATCTCGATGTTGACCGTACTTAACGCCTGACACTTCGTTCAGTACCCAAGGAATCGAAAGAAACTTTCGGCTCCCAGAGTACTTCCACAGGTCCCGGAATCTCACCTTTCTTTCAACATTAACCGCCATATGACACGCGATACGACTGTTACTGTAAAAAATTCATGGACGGAAGTGGAATGCTTCATCTTCAAAACTTCCGTAAGGACATTATTCATGGGTACGTAGTGCAGTCGCCTTATATCAGAGAACTGTAATCGGGTAATCGCTCGGAGTGTTTCAACATGGATCAGAAGTTCCACAATTTTTTGACACGCAGCAAATATTTTTGTTACCCTACAAATCTTCTACAGCTATTCCGTATTACTTCATACGTCATATTGTGATCTGCGCAGTTTTCTAATACGTGAAGGCAGAGAGCGTATGTGTGTATTTCCGCACAGAACAACTTTTTGTTTTTTATGTGCACACAATACGGCCGAGGCGGAACCGAGGGAACCGGCGCAGTCTCTGAGCACCTCTGCCCCCCCCCCCCCCCCCCTGCCGCCCCCCTAAAGCGCTCACCGCTCAGAGAGAGGCGGGTGGCATTTTACTGGCACTAAACTGGACCAAACGAGATAGGCTCTTGCGACTCTGGAGTTACTGCCGGATACGACGGAAACTTCATTTCTCAAGGGGCATTAAATGCACGCTCCTAGTTCTATGGGATAGTGCCCCTAATGCACTTAAATGCCGAGATATGTTTTCCCTTCTACCTCATAGAATCTGCGAGCAAAGGAGTGTGTTCTCGAAGCAACTACTGTAGATGGCTCTGCTGGAAAACGCAATCAGAATTAATGTATCATGCACTGAGCTGATTTACGCGAACGATTCGATTTTATTTTTTGTTAAATAATCGTCGTTCCAGCGTTGTATTGTCCGAATATAAACCACATATAGTTGGAAATTTAAATTGGAAGTGCTGAATGGATGTTACAGAGTGTAAAACAGTCGTGACGTCTGATCATAAGTGGTTTCGGTAATCCTTCAGCAAAGTGCTTAACTGGTCACTGGGACCGCCATTTCCTCGGGAAAGTGTTCTGAGACGGTAAGGAGAGGAGAGTGCTAAGGATTGCAACGTTAATCCAGCAGCAATTATAGATTTATTGCATGGAGCGCTAAATGTGGGAATAAGCCATATGAATTTGTTTTGTGAGCGATGCAGCTGAGTCCCTACTTGGTAACAACAAAACAACAATTCTCTGAACAAAGTTAACTTAGTGTTCTGCTGCTGTAAGTGAAGAAAAGGAAAGGACCACCGTCCTGGCCACAGACGGGGCAGTCGAGCTCCACCAAACACTGCGTCATCCTTTCAGTTATATTCACGAACACGGATTCCGTGAGCACTCCTCGATCTCCATATCCAGAAGGCTGTAGATGGCAGTGCCCAAGCTAATAGAGTGTTTCTCCAATTCCTTAAAGCCTTAAAAACAGTTTTTGACACAGATGAAGTTTATACTTGCTGAAGAGTAGTTGCAGATACCGCTGTTGTAGACAGCGACGTCACAAAATAGGAAAATGCAGGAAAACAAGTAAATGATATGGTTTGTGGGACGCTCAGCTGCGTGGTTATCAGCGCCCGTACAAATCCCCATCTTTTCACTGTCCTGTCTTGCCACTATTCCGATCAAGACACAAATACCCAGTCCCTGGCAACCTGTGATCCAGAGGCAGCAATGCTAACCACTAGACCACGAACTGGAGACTATGCAAATGACAGACACTGTTGCCCAACGGAAATAAATCTAATGTAATGCACGTAAATAGACGAAAAGATTGATAATTCCTTTTTTTAAATTTCAGTCTTGATCGCACCACGTATGGTACTGGAACATAGATGACCGGTTTCGGTCATATCGCATGACCATCATCAGACCTGTAATTTAATTTAAAAAGTAATAGAAACCTTAATAGGCTGACAATAAAATACGACAAAATGCTTATGAGGTTAAAATAGAATAAGACTTGTTATACCCATGACATCCTTCGAAGAACAACAGAGCACTCTTCTCAGATGCTCTGATGTCAACTGGTGCCACCAAGTGACGGGCATACGCTTAAATACGAAGATGCTCCGTCTACCTCTTCTCCCTCTACCTCACGTCAGCCAAATAGTGTAAAAAGGGTTCATATAAACGTCAAAACGTAAAAAAAAAACAAAGTACACTGATTGGTTGACGTGAGGTAGAGGGAGAAGAGGTAGGCGAAGCATCTTCTTATTTAAGCGTATGCCCGTCACTTGGTGGCACCAGTTGACATCACAGCATCTGAGAAGAGTGCTCCACCTACCATCTTCGAAGGATGCCATGGGTATAACAAGTCATATTCTATTTTATCCTTATAAGCATTTTGTCATATTTTATAGTCAATCAAGTAAGGTTTCTATTACTTTCCACATTAAATCACAGGTCTGATGATGGTCATGTGATATGACCAAAACCGGTCACCTATGTTCCTGTAGCATACGTGGTGCGATCAAGACTGAACTTTAAAAAGAAACATTTTTCTATCGCTGTTCCAAAAATGTTTATTAAAAATGAAATATTGATGTTATTTGGCCATAGGAGAGGGGATGAACACTGGTCAGTCACAAACATGCAGCATCGAGAATAAAATTCCCGGAGTGATTTAAGGTTGAATAAGCTGATACATTTTCCACACAAGTCTTCCACGTGCAGCGCAGGCTGCACGCACATCTCGCGGCAGCCCCGCGCAGTGAGAAACGGCGGCCTCGCGCAAAACATTGTCCCAGCCGGAAACAGTGGCGAGACGTTGATGTTGACGCCTTTGGAACACCAGGTACAACCCGTAGAGCTTTCTTAATTCTTAGTCAGGGTGGCAGTGCCATCTTGTTCGTGCCCTAGTAACAGAGCATGCGCTGCAGTGGTGTTCTTATAAGTGGAGCGCTGTCACGCACTACAAGTCTATACTCTAATGCCCTGCATAGATGAACAATTAAACATTGGCCGGGAACGTTTGCTAACATTCCTTACACACTAGAGATACAAATAATAGCAATACATAATAATAAATAATAACAATAATAACTAACAATAATTATTATTTTTAGTAATGTATCTAAAACCAAGATATAATTGAATAAATTGCGGGCCGCTTTAATGCTGATGTTTCATCTTCTCCAAAGAATTTAATTTAGTATCCTCTGTTTTGAAACTATGCCGTCTCATTCCTACACATGACGACTCGTTTATTCACCAGACGTCTTTCAAAACCTAACGCTGTAGGTATAACAGTTTCCTCGTAATTTTTTTTTTAAATTGCTAAAGTTAGAAATACTCACGATATACTTGGTCGATTAACAAGACATTTTGCAGGATGCCTGCAGATGTTAATCGTCCTTTAAGGTACTTGGATGCACTCGTGTATTTCTTCAATGGATACACATAAATTATTTTTTGTAAAGTGAGTCAGACCATCGTGAACGCAGCAGGACATGACCTCTGGTTGTTTTAATTAGTTTCCAGTAAGTCGAATTCGAAAACACCTGAAATTGTGAAATCAGATACATAACCATTAACTATATTCTTAAATACATAATTTGTTACTTAGAGGTCTTTCAGAATGTCTAGTGGAATTCATATTCTCCTTGTATAATTGTTGATTACATAAATAGGTGTAATTACGTCTAAAATCGATGTGGAATATATTTTAATTCAAAAATAAGAATAACTATGAAAGTAATTGTTGTAATTGGAATTTTTTGTGTATTTTGCTGAAGTAAATTGTTTACAAATAGAGGATAATATTATTTATTATGAAACCTGTTAAGATACCTTCAGCAGTCGTGAGTTGTTCCTATTCCCGCAACGTCTCAAGTATTATGCAACATGTTTAGGTGTTTTCTGCACTCCAAATAATTCAGTATCCAACGCACCATGTGCAGATAGCTATGAGTAAGGTGCTTAATGGTAAGAAGACACATGACACTGGATTCTTGTAGAGATTTAGTTCACCTTTTCAGAGGCCATATCATTCATAAATGTTAAGTGTAATTTGTGCCTTGGCGTGTTAACAACCCCTACCGTCGCAGGTTCGAATCCTGCCTCGAGCATGGATGTGTGTGATGTCCTTAGGTTAGTTACGTTGAAGTATTTCTAAGTTCTAGGGGCCTGACGATCTCAGATGTTAAGTCCTATAATGCTCAGAGCCGTGTTAACAACGCCTGATTATTTTTTGTGTGTATTTTCGCTGCCTTATCAATACATAGGCTCTAGTTTTTATTTATTTTTTCTTATACTGTCCACTTTGCTTTCCAACTGCTCTCTCTCTCTCTTTCTGTGGGCACTCGCGCGCGCTCGCGTGTATGTGAGTGTGTGTGTGTGTGTGTGTGTGTGTGTGTGTGTGTGTGTGTGTGTGTGCGCGCGCGCGTTTGTGTGAGATACGAATAATCTGAAATACGTTCCAGTGTATTCAGAACCTTTCGTATAGTTACAGCTTCACAGTGTCAACCTAACATTTAGATAGATTGTGCTAAAACGAGTAACGGTGGTCAGTAACAGTGGGTAGTAGTCCCATTTTGTAAATTACAGGTATCTAGTTGAAAACTCTAATTTTTCCCCTCACTACCACCGCGGTGTGAACGCACCTCAGAACAAAAAGACCAGGATCTTCTATTCAGTGGGTTGTGTTAAGTGATGGTCATGCTTCTGCAGACACTGCTCTAGCATCGCGGACAAAGTATTACATTAAAATACATGTTGGTTATAACTAAACTTTCACTACTTGAGAGGGCCCCTATGAAAAGCCAGTGATTGTAGGACAATGAAACTTTGTCGAAACATTTGTAAGGATGTACGGAAAAGAAATAAAGAATAAATCTTTGAAAGAAACTCATTTTAATTTCCACATGAGAGGGGAGCAGTTATTAATTGAGTACCGTGTTTACGTTCCAAGTTACAAACGTTGCTCAGTGTGAGGACCATCTGCGTCAGCGACAATCTGGGCTCGCACTAGAGATAGGTCTACTGCTGGCCGAAACAACATCGGTCCATTGAATGTTCATGTTTCGTGACACAGCTCGTGCAGTGTTTGAAGACTGCATATTGAGTACAGCTTTCTCAACCATTGCAACAATAACTTACGCAATAATTTGTGTCGCAATTGACCGTCGGCCTCTCCCACAAGCCGTTCCCAAATCGCCAGTCAAGTCGAACTTCCGTGTCATCTTCTTCAACCCCAATGTGAAAAGAGGACCTCCCCGTATTCTTTTATTGCATCCATACGAAGACCAGAAACACTATTGCTGTTGTTACGATAAAACAGGAGGCTTACCTTTTCCAGATCAATGTTGTCTCTTTGCAAGTGTAATGCACACTGATGTTAGTGTTTCATAAAATGTTTCGCGAGTCTTCTTTATTCTAAATTTTTCTTGGGTTAAATTAACGCGTTTTATGCAGTTCTGTGGTTTTTATATTGGCTTGAAAGGATGACCAGAAGTCTGCAATTTTGTGGTGTTTGTAGTAATATAAAATGGGTGATATTACTTGCAATTTATTTCCGTGTCCTTGCTATTTGCTTTTTGCGTTCTATGTATTGGATTTTCCCTCCTTTCTTAAAAATTGCCTTCCTCTGAGAATGTTGAGCTGCATTCTGGCCATCTGTCAGCCATGTGCTTCTGAGTTCAAGATTATCTTTAAATGATAGATGTCGTTATTCTGAGCTTATTCTGAATTTATGGAAGCCATCAGCCAACCACATTTTCTGAATGTGAATGCTACTGCAAAGCAACGCGGACAGTCCCTTGCACTCGTGTCAGAGTAAGTAAAAATGGTTATGTATATTTGTGGGCAATTTCTGCTGGTTAAAGATTTTCATATTTTTGCACCCTTGTATGTGTTGGTCGTTGAATCCACTAGTCCATCTAGATGTACCATCCTGGCACTGTACTGCACACTGTACATCGTGGCAAGTATTTGTCCAGCTAGATTAGAATGGCTGAGTTCCTGAATGATTGGCACGTGCACCTGGTTCCTACAGGAATCCTCCGATCCCCAAACGACGGATTGTGTTTCATTATTTTAGTTTGTATGTTTCCTTGCGTTTGATGAGTAATTGTCTTTTAAGGGATCATTTATAGCACTGATGTTAATGAATAAGTTAATTTTGTGATCAATAGTTTTCGGGATGACTAATCATAACGTGGCATTTCAAAACCGCTTCTCCAGAGTTTAATACACACAGCATTAAAACCAAGCTATGTCCTCTGTGGATTCGTCTAATACAATTGCAGAGAATACTGTACTGCCTAGGACGTTATTTTCCCTATCTTCTGTATGCCCATCAAGTAGTCACTAAATTCCTATCATAGTTATCCATCGTGTACTGGAAGTAGATCTGTTTTCAATTAGTTTGTTGAACTGATTGCGTTTTACGACATGAAAGTCATGCAAATGGCACAAAAAGTGGCGAACATGACGTGAATGAGCCAGACTTGACGTCGTTATGGGTACAGAAAGTCGAAATAAATCCAGAGAGCATTCGGTTAGCTTTGAGTCTTTGAATTAGTTCATTCCTCATACTAAACTTGTATATTGAGCAAGCAGTGAAGGAAACAAAAGAAAAATTCGGAGTAGGTATTAAGATCCATGGAGAAGAAATAAAAACTTAGAGGTTTGCCGATGACATTGTAATTCTGTCAGAGACAGCAAAGGACTTGGAAGAGCAGTTGAATGGAATGGACAGTGTCTTGAAAGGAGGATATAATATGAACATCAACAAAAGCAAAACGAGGATAATGGAATGTAGTCGAATTAAGTCGGGTGATGCTGAGGGATAAAATGTAGACTGGCAATGGCCAGGTAAGCGATTCTGAAGAAGAGAAATTTTTTAACATCGAGTATAGATCTAAGTGTCAGGAAGTCGTTTCTGAAAGTATTTGTATGGAGTGTAGTCATGTATGGAAGTGAAACATGGACGATAAATAGTTTGGACAAGAAGAGAATAGAAGCTTTCGAAATGTGGTGCTACAGAAGAATGCTGAAGATTAGATGGGTAGATCACATAACTAATGAGGAAGTATTGAATAGGATTGGGGAGAAGAGAAGTTTGTGGCACAACTTGACCAGAAGAAGGGATCGGTTGGTAGGACATGTTCTGAGGCATCAAGGGATCACCAATTTAGTATTGGAGGGCAGCGTGGAGGGTAAAGATCATAGAGGGAGACCAAGAGATGAATACAGTAAGCAGAAATCAGAAGGATGTAGGTTGCAGTAGTTACTGTGAGATGAAGAAGCTTGCACAGGATAGAGTAGCATGGAGAGCTGCATCAAACCAGTCTCAGGACTGAAGACCACAACAACAACAACAACAACAACAACACTAAACAGTGTTAACGATTTCGAAAGTAACTCGATTACCTGCAAGTCGCAGAAGTTTACCCGAGAAAGTCCAAGTGAAAACTGCTATTCTTCACGACTTGAGTCATAGGAACAGGGGAAGGGACAGATTGAGACTTGGACTGAAAGACGAAGCTGCAATGGTTAGAGCACGTCTCCAGATTCGGAATGTATGAGTATAGTTAACTACTGGACGTACAGGGAGTACAATCCTGGGAATATAACACGCAGGTCCGTGGATCAAAACTACGTTCTGCTAGCATGAGCATTTGCCAAGATAGAATATCGTTTGGAGTGGCTATATGGTTTTTGTTTTACCAATTTACGTAACTTGATCTGCTATTTGCAGGCAAAGTTCAATTACTAAGCTGTGGTCATTGGTGCTGGTTGGACTTGTTGGGTGGGCGAATAATGTTTAGAATGTGTTAATCGTCATTCGCTGTGTCGCAGAGTTATTTATATTATGTTTTAGGTTTAACCGAAGTCCAGTCTTATTCAAAGAGTTTATTGGTTCCAGTTTCACTAGCTTAAAATGCTAAACGTTCTGACTATTTATGTTACAGCAATTACTGTCTATCGGGTTTGAGCCCAGTTCGTAATTTATGAATACTACTTGCACCCACATTGTGTAATTTATTTTTGTTTCAGGATTAATTTTACTGTTTGCTATTTTGTCGAAGCCTTCTAGGCATTATTGTTTAAATTTTATTTATGCGCTTTTCTATAGAACTAGCTTGAGTCATTTGCTCAAGTGATATTTCTCTGAAGCTTATATTTAGCATTATTTTGTAATTGCCCATTAGTTGTTTTGACTTGCTGGGCTTACAGTTGTTAAATTGCTAGTTGATGTATTGATTAAACGTTTAGTGATGGATGCTACACTTTTCTTTGGCATGTGTGTTAAATGAAATCTTTTCTGCCTGTTTTGTAAAGCCTTTGCTTTATTCAGCACATTTGAGACAGAGGCTCTATGTAATATTACAACGCCGGCCGTGCGATTCTAGGCGCTTCAGTCCGGAACCGCGTGACTGCTACGGTCGCAGGTTCGAATCCTGCCTCGGGCATGGATGTGTGTGATGTCCTTACGTTACTTAGGTTTAAGTAGTTCTAAGTTCTACGGGCCTGATCACCTCAGATGTTGAGTCCCATAGTGCTCAGAGCCTTTTTTTTTTTTTTTTTTTTTTTTTTGTAACGTTACGATGTTAAACCTCAGTTAATAGCTTCTAAATACGCAGATATCAAATCTGTTGGTTTTCTTACATTCATGAGAGATTGTTAAATTTCACGTGTTTAAAAGGAAAAGAAACAAATTATAACGTGTTTGAAAGGAAAAGAAACAAATTATAACTTGTTAAATACAGTCTTCTCTGGGTGCCGTGTTACGGTTTTGTGCCCTGCACCTTACCGATCCCAGCTCCTCACTTTCTAATACATTATAACTATAACCATGATTACAGTTGTTACAACAAACTAGTAACTGATACTCATGCATCTCCTCGATAGCCAACTGCAAGGTCATTTAAATTATGTGCCACGCAAGATTCAAGAACCAGTTGTCTTCATTGAAACCAAACACCGCAACTGAAACGCTTAATAGACTTTGTAAGAGTTGACAGCGGAGGAGGCTGAGGATCAGTAGTCCATTACTGACCATTCACATGTGAGCTGATAAGCTTCTAGAGTAGTTGCCACGGGTCATTTCAAAATTTATTTTCATTCGTGAGTACCTTCTAAGAATAACATAAAATGTAGTTTAAGCAAATCACTATGATCTTCGCTTCCATTGAGATAGAAGGAGTCCAAATTATTACGCAGCCAACAGAAACATTTTTGACGAGTATGAACATGTTCACAAAAGGTGATGAGGTAAAGCCGGCCGGGGTGGCTGAGCGGTTCTAGGCGCTACAGTCTGGAACCGCTCGACCTCTACGGTCGCAGCTTCGAACGAATCCGTCCTCGGGCATGGATATGTGTGGTGTCCTTAGGTTAGTTCGGTTTAAGTAGTTTATAAGTAATAGGGGACTGATGACCTAAGAAGTTAAGTCCCATACTGCTCAGAGCCATTTTTTTGATGAGGTAAGTACGGCAATCATGTAGAATATGGTCCAGAGCCAATTTCTTATTCTTATTAACTATCGTCTTTCTCGAACGAATTCTCACTCTGCAGCGGAGAGTACTGTGATTTAAAAATTCCTAGCTGATCAGAACTGTGTGCCGGACAGGGACTGGAACCCGGCATCTTTACCTTCCGCGCGCAATTGCTCTACCGACTGAGCCATCCAAGCACGAATCACTATGCGCCCTCACAGTCCAATTTTCGCCAGTACCTCACCTCCTACCTTCCAAACTTCACAGATGTTCTCTTGCATACCCTATGAGACAAGCACTCCCAGAAGAACGGATTTTGCGGAGACTTGGCTCAGCCACAGCCTGGGGCTTTGTTTCCTTAACGAATTTTTACTATGGAGCGAAGTGTGCTCCAATTTGAAGCTTGCTGACAGATTGAAACCTTTGAACGGGCCATGACTCTAACGGGGGTCTTTGCCTTGAACACTTGCCCACGAATGGCAAAGGTTCCAGTTTCAAGTCCCGCTCTGGCACACAGTTTTAATCTGCCTGGAACTTTCGGCATCTGTTTTCTTCAACACTGTCACATACAGGGGGAAAATCAACAGCACATATAGTTCAGTTTGTTCACAGTATAATGCATCATTCTTAGCCACTCCCATCACCTCGTCTTCCGACTTATTGTGGATGCCACAGCATTTGGTGGCAGGAACACTTTGTCTGGCCTGGGTACGGTGGGTTACAGTCTCTGTAATCGTTCTAGAAGGCTTATGCTTGGATACTGCTATATGGGCCTCAGGGCTTTTTTCCATGAAAGTAGTTCTTTTGCTGTACGTAATGGAAATAAAATTCTGGAAGTCCTGGCATGGAGCAGGATTTTGCGGAGTACTGCTACTAGTGAGAGCAGGCACTGGACAACTGGAACTCCTGCACTCAGTTCCTGAAGCTGATTGGCTGGAAGGTCTGAATGCTAAAACAATTTCATGGAGCTCGCAAAACAGAGTCAGCCGGCAGTCCTTATGGGCGTTAGAGGCAAGTCATGTAATCTCCGGGGTGGAAGTGGAGTCTAAGAGCGTGAAAGGGGGCTGGTTATGACTTTTTGTTGCTTATTATATTCAGAAGGTCTTGTATGGTGGCCAGATTTGGTTTTGGTTGTCATCCGATGACATGCAGACTTTCGCTTCGAGAATTATACATACACATCTCCATCAACTTCACAACCCAGCGCACCTATCAATCATTAGCACAAGTGTGCATTAGTGAGGTATTCATAAGGTTAAGAAAGTACATCATTTTCATATGCATCAGTATTAGATCAGGACACTTCTCACAAATCGTTCCAGTCATGAACACTTATGTAAAAAGTTGAAGAGGTAATTATAAATATGTAAATCAACATAGTCCAGCTTTTTGGATTACAGGAGGCTGTGAAGGAGTCAAATGATGTTTCCATTCCGTCATGAAGAATATTACTGTTACTATTTTGCTATCTGCTCTTATTCCAGAGGTCAGAGAGAAAACTTTGGTGACAGGGACTTGAACTTGGCTTTTGCAGTCAGTGCACAGTCAGCACCCGAATTGAAATAAAAATCTGTAAATCGACAACAGAGAAAATTTTCTCACACCTATGGGTAATCATTTTACTCAGTATAACGTACCTGTTAATGTGATCGAAATCTTGGGACTTACGGAGTGTGGAGCAGGCAGGGCGGAAAATGCACTGTTTTGGATAAAATCAGAACTATGAAAATTACATAAAATCCAACAGTATGTAGGTATTCATATCAGCTCATTGTGATCTACACTTTCAACAAGGTATTTTGGCTCTAGCATTGTATCAGGGTACATGTGGTGACCTGAAGACCAAATTTATTCAAACTTCGAAAAGTCCGAAAAATAGAAAAGTAATTGCAATTTCTCCCTCCTGTAGGTACTCATCTCACTCTACACATTACGATCTTTGCTCTAATAACTCACAGGGGGACGCATGATAGTCTATGGTCAATTTATTGTGAAGCCAATTTGCCCTAAGGCCAATTTTCTGCAGAAAAATCCAAAAAATAGGGAACCAATGGGAATTTCTGCCTCGTGTAGGTATTCATCTGATGCTACACACTGTAATATCTCTTCTGAGCATCACAGCTATACAAAATCAGTCAATGTATGAGCACAATGGTCAAGTTCGCCTGAGAGCAAAAGACAGCAAGTCCGTCCGTCATCAACAAGAGCTTACGTGGAAGACGTCCGTTTGTCATGGGCGCCCAGACGGAATACCCTGTATCAAAACTGCTGGCTCTCCTGCAAACGTCTGATTCCCTCCCGCATTAGTGCGGGTGGTGAGTCATAACCATAGAACTGCCTCTATGTTCTCCCTCTCTGTTCATTCTTTCCACTGCCGACCAACCACCTACTTTAGTTTGGTTTTTGGTCCATACGCTTGTAGAATTTATCCCTACTTAGCCGTCTAAACAAAATTCCGCCAATCGGAGACCACTCAGTGAAAAATTCGCTTGAAGCTGCATGCTGTACGTCACTGCAGAGCTAATGGCTACTTCAACACCGAGGCAGTCAGGACATTCCAAATGGTTCACATTGCTCTGAGCACTATGGGACTTCTGAGGTCTTCAGTCCCCCAGAACCTAATTAACCTAAGGACATCACACACATCCATGCCCGAGGCAGGATTCGAACCTCTGAACGTAGCGGTCGCGCGGCTCCAAACTGTAGCGCCGAGAACCGCTCGGCCACTCCAGCCGGCAGGACATTCCAAACTTCCCCTGCGTTGTTCAACAACATGTCCAGATGCGACTGCAAGCTGCAGACCAACCGCAGGTTCATACTGTGTCTGCGCTCTTGCAATCCGGTCTGTGAGGTCGCTGACCGCTCTAGCATGAAGGAACCCTGAGCCGCCTCGCGTGACCCTGTGGAACTTCCTGCGGTGAGCTGGCCTGGAAACCACCTTTGAAAGCTGCGACACCACATCCCCTCACTACCCGCTGCTTCCGGGCTGGGGATGGCTGTCCTCACACTCACCAGGAGACCTACCTGTATGTCCCACACATGCTTCTTATTCCACTCATCTCACAGGCTTTGATAATAAAAACCCATCATGCAATGAACATTAAAAATTAGAAGAGAAGTATACCTGACGATATCTACTTTAGTCTTTTGTACTGACAATACGAGCTAGTTCTCCTTCTCCTAGAACTGAAGGAAAACGCTTTCTCTCGTTACTGACGCCAGGCATCAGATATCAAATATACATTGCACTACTGTCTGCCCAGTACTTACAGTCACAGTGGGCATCAATCTATACATATCTCTTGGTCTTCTTCTACCAAAGTTCCTCAATCTCAGAAAAGTTTATATACAAGTTCACATCCCTCGTGAACTCATCTTGGTACTGTCCTTGTGCCTCAATGTTATTCCGTCTCTTTGATTACCATTTACTCCACAATTGAGTTCCTGGCTGTGTGAACAGACCTCAATCAAGTGCAGGGATGTGTGATTACTAGACTCATCATAGTTAAGTCACCTTTTCCATGTACCATGTCCACGGTTGCTTTCCCACCACAGTTATACTTTCTGGGGTAGAGACATTGCCGGTCCTTCCAACCATAAGAAGCCATTAGACAGGAAATAAATGACTCAAAACAAGTTAGTATATTCACTAGTAACATCTAGTTTGTAGCAGGGTGTCAGCCTTCCGTCTCCTCACATGCCAGTTGAGAACTTATCTTTGTCATCCCAGTTATCCAGTGAGCGTGATAATTTAGGTATCCATGCCAGAGGGGGTCAATATCAAACTGATAAATGGGATCGTACTGCCACGATCTTTGGAAACTTAACTCTATTTTTAATTACTGGAATAACACCACATACTCTCTGTACTTGTGAAGTTTGATCCCGTATTAACCTCCCTTTCTGTATCATTCACTTTTTTGTCAGCCAGTGTATTTGCTATAACAGGACACTGTCCATGATGTGTTCCTCTTATTCTTGTAGCAGACGATCAGTAGAGGCACCTAGAGGCCACAATAAATCATGTCGTGTGTGATAATATTCTTCAGTAGTAGTATGCTTAGACACAAGGTATCCGTTGTACAAAAATCCTGCGGTGCATGTAAAACATTACTTACATATTTAAGCCTTCTGTAGACAACAGTTTGAGTAACTATGGAGCTAACAACAAGTTTACAATACGTGTAATCAGTTACGAAGTGTGTCATTAGCGAACGGTCATAACTTACAAATGGCGACTGCTGTTTATGATTCAACCTGACTCTGGTAGAGAAAGATACAAATTTAGAATCCGTATGTGTTCAGCATTTTAGCTATATACACAATTTAACCAATTCTACTGTAATATCTAATTATTTAGCTTAAACACAAATTTACTGCAGTGAAACGACTAGTTTCAGAAGAAGTACTAGGCATCCTAAGGTATAAATAATTGTGTTAAAATTCTTAATAACTCAATACATCTGGAACAATTTCCCTTCTCCGTAACGATAATATTTTATACAACAGAATCATAGACAAAATCATATCTTCACACGTCTCACCACTTTAAATTTAAAATTTTCTCGATACCACGAATTAAAATTTTTAACAAGCCTGGTAAAGCACGATGTCTTAAGCTACGACAGAGTAAATTTGAAATAGGGTTGAAGCTACGGCATGAATAAATTTAAGAGAAGCACTCTTTGCCGTAAGTTCTACTTGGTCGCCGATGGAGGGCATCTTCATTGTTATGCATTAGGGAAAGATTGGCCCCAGGAGCTGGCGCGTGTGTTCCGCGGACAGGAGACGCGCGGAAAAGGCAACCGCTTCCGCTGCGAGGGCATCGTGGCAAACGGGCGAGCTGTCGGCCGGGAGGTCTCGTAAATGCTCGTCAACAGTGGCCGCACACTCCCGGTCGTTCTGCGCTGACGTCCTGACCGTTCCCCATCGGTGCGTTAGCTCTATTTGAGTTTCGGACATCGTCTCAGACAGTCTGTAGCCAATACAGTTAAACGTTCGCTCACGTCACTTGTAATGTTGTTGCCTTGATTTGTTCTGAAAGCGGTGCTGATATTCAAGACCATAAAAGTGGGTTAAAAGCTGCGAGCTGTCTGAGGAAGTTAAGCTTGCATTACTGCGCAACTGTTTCACCAGGTATTCAGTCTAGCTTACCAAATTCCCAATCAGACTAACATTAATTATAATCTTTTAGTACTCATCTTACGATAACCGGTGATATATATATATATATATATATATATATATATATATATATATATATATATATATATATATATATATATATATGAAAAGACAATTTAAATGAAAAGAAATAAATCAGTTTATTTTTGGACATTTATTTTAACATTGATCATTGTTCCATTAAAATTTCAGTATATCAAACTTGATTCATAACTAAACTGGAGCCTTATTTAGGATTGTGTAAATGTGAGTTTGTAATCTTACAGAACACATCAAATAGGGAGCCAAGATTGGGAGACTACATACAACACTGCAGTCATAAAATAACACACGAAGAACGTTGAAACATATGCAAGAGGAAATTAACCACAACCAACCGATTCAATGTTCACCCAAAGAAGTTACGTTCGAAGCGCAATCCTGTCCGTCATGAAATTACCACACATTGGTATACTAAATTCATACTAACTCTCTGTGAAATCTTCCCGAAAAGAATAGCTGAGGGCTACTTTGATGCTTACACCACATGCTTCACGTGGTCATCTTGGTTTACACAAAGAGTGTAAATCCACAATAATTTTGGTAATTAAAATAAATTACATCGAAACTCACTTTACGAAAGAAAAACCTTGAACTGGTTACTATCGTCTTACTATTAACCTGATGGGTGAAACAATTGTATTAGCACATGGTACTGGTCTCACAAAGTACACCCCACGTGGGTTGAACATAAAGAAAAGTTGCTATATTGAAACATATTGTCAAGACGAGACGTTATAATCTCATGCACATTCGCATTTAAGACTGGTGATCTTAGAGTTACTGATCAACACGTGGTTCAACTTTACTCACAAAGTAGTCACAAAGCAACTACTGGAAGACATTCTGAACTTCACACTCGAATTACACTGCGTTGCAATTTAAGATAACATTAGATATTTTAGAGCTGAACCTGAAATAAAGGTGACTGAATTTTCAGTTAGGCTGAACTTAAGAAATCCATTGTCCTACGGACTTGGCAGACACGCTCTTAGCCGGAGATCTTACCACTTGAGACGCTCGCCGCGGACAGACTGATCTGGGCTCCTACCGAGCCTACTTAACAGACACAAACGGAAGTGACCAGAGAGGCAGCTTCCTATACCAATATGACAAGGGACAGACAGGGCCATACTAAGAATAGAAACCTCTTTGCATCTAGAAAGCTTAGCTATCTGTTCCGACGTTGGTCCTACTGTTCTCTAGCAGACAGGTTTGTCTGCTACCATCAAGCATGCAACTAGAAATACATTTGCTCATTCACCCTCTCACACAGAAGGGAAGGGGGATGACAGTATCTTGTCATATACAGTATATAAAAGAAAGCGGATGTAGGTTCCGTATGAGACTGTGTGACATGAATTACATATAAACTGTGTTTTTAAGTGTAGTAGTGTGACAGATCGTTCTTGTTTATGTGTAAAAGTAACACGGTTCACTGCTCAGTCTCCTCCCAGATAGTTATAAACACCACAGTAAATTTAGAAGAGGAATTTGTGCCGTAAATGACAACAGATTTAAGAAATTAACATGAAAGGAATCCAACAGAGACCTTACACACTTGTGTTTCACACTCGTGAAACAAGTTTCACCGTCAGTCGTAGTAATGCCCCGCTACACTCCCTCTCTCCTGTTGGTAAATGCCACCTTAACGTCTATAAAGGTGAGAACTAAAACTGCCAATTTGTTTTATGTCATTTTAATCAAGCTGCGAATTTTAGATGTATGTATTTGTGCCTGTAGAAGCACACGTTCTTCACCAAGTTTATGACATTATCAGCGCCAACATCAATGGTATTAATTATGTTGAAAGTAGGATGTTTAGGTTTTTTTATTGGTAACGCCGCCGCCACGTAGCGCTCTGTATGAAAATCACTGGCTTTGCCGTGTGCAGTCTGTGACTGGTTTGCATTGTTGTCTGCCATTGTAGTGTTAGGCAGCGGCAGCTGGATGCTAACAGCACGTAGCGTTGCGCAGTTGGGGGTGAGCCGCCAGCAGTGGTGGATGTGGGGAGAGAGATAGCGGAGTTTTGAAATTGGTAAGAATTAGTGTCACGAACTGATACATATATTATGACTATTAAGGTAAATACATTGTTTGTTCTGTATTAAAATCTTTCATTTGCTAACTATGCCTATCAGTAGTTAGTGCCTTCAGTAGTTTGAATCTTTTATTTAGCTGGCAGTAGTGGCGCTCGCTGTATTGCAATAGCTTGAGTAACGAAGATTTTTGTGAGGTAAGTGACTTGTGAAACGTATAGGTTATTGTTAGGGCCATTCTTTCGTAAGGATTTTTGAAAGTCAGATTCCGTTGCGCTAAAAATATTGTGTGTCAGTTTAAGCACAGTCGTGTATAATTGTTCAAAGGGGACGTTTCATATAGACCAGTCTTGTATAATTTTTCAAAGGGGACGTTTCAATGTGCTGTCTTGCTTAAAAATGAAAGTTACATGCAACTTAGAATTTATTACATTCGTGAGTATACGAAAATATGTGTACATACCAAATACCTTCCTTTCTATACACTGTACTCTAAAGAACCGCAAACGCAAGAGGAATCATGCCACTATGTCTGACTAGTGAGTTTACTCTAAACGTATTTACAATACGGGTTAATTTTGATGCCAACAATAATCGGTTACACACACGACACATGTATATAAATCCCCGTGAAAGCGGCGACTGTAATTTCAATTTGTAATTTTGCTATGGCATTTTACATTTATTTTAAGAGCCAGTCTTTAATTTCAAGCCTGTTTATGTTGACGGCCGTGGAAGTATAGAAAACTGTAATAGTTTAACTGTGTTATTGTTATTTTGTTACATACCGGCAGAACTCTGACTCTCTCAATAACAAGATGGTTCAAATGGCTCTGAGCACTATGGGACTTAACTTCTGAGGTCGTCAGTCCCCTAGAACTTAGAACTACTTGAACCTCACTAACCTAAGGACATCACACACATCCATGCCCGAGGCATGATGCGAACCTGCGACCGTAGCGATCGCGCGGTTCCAGACTGTAGCGCTCGGCCACCCCGGCCGGCTAACAACAAGATATGACCCGGCGGAGGTTCGAGGCCTCCCTCGGGCATGGGTGTGTGTGTTCTTCCTTAGGATAATTTAGGTGAAATAGTGTGTCAGCTTAGGGACTGATGACCTTAGCAGTTAAGTCCCATAAGACTTCACACACATTTGAACATTTTTTGAACAAGATATGATATGTCTTGCTTTTTAATCTTAGGATGCAGTTGACCAGAGGGCATATATTAACTGTACACTAAATAAGCGACTTCCTCCATTGTATGCATTACTTGCTGCGTTATACACAGCCCGATGTATTTAACGTGTGGCCATTGGTTGTTTAGAGTATGTTATCACATTGTAATTTGAATCAGCGATTTTCATTCGTTGTGCGGTTGTGTAACACATTGTATCTCCACGGTTTTGAAGATTTTTGCGTGAAACATACCAATAAAGGAAAGTTAACGCTACTTGTGGCTACTCTCCAATTTTAATTTCTAACTATCGCTGTTCCCCCTGTAGGCGATGCCAACGCTCGCTAAAGAAATATGAGTCAGTTAGGTCAGATCGGTTATGTTCAGTTCTCCAGTAACAATCTTTCGATCATTTACATTCAGTTTTCAGCAGTTCCACTGTATTACTTCAAATCTAGAATTGGTCCTTCAAGAAGTAGTGGCTGATTTCTTTCCTCGTCCTTCCTCAATGTGAGAGGCTGTTCTGTCTAAACTTCACGTAGTCGACAGTGCTTAAAATCATAACCTTTCTTCCTGCCTATTGTACCTATAGCCCCAGTATTTTTTTCAGTTGAAACCTGTGTTAACTTTAACACTGGTGGCTCAGCTAACTATCGAAAAGAAACCGGCCAGTTCGAGAAAGTATGTAGGACTTTTTCTTACAGTGCCCCGGGACTTAACGACTCCCAGAAAATATCAACGAAGTAACAGATCCGTCAGGGGCAGTTCAGCCATTCTACAGTTGCCCGAGTCGATTGTTGGTGATGTGATTGTGAACTGTAAATGCGAAGGAACGAGCACAGCTAAACCGAGACAAGGTTGAAACTTCCTTCGAACTCGGGACCTTGGCCTTTCGCGGGCAAGTCCTCTACCATCTGAGCTACCGAAGCACGACTCACGCCCCGTCCTCACAGCTTTACTTCCGCCAGTACCTTGTATTCTACCTTCCAAACTTTACGGAAACTCTCCTGCGAACCAGGCAGGACTAGCAATCCTGAAAGAAAGGACATTGCAGAGACATGTGGTACCATGGGGGAGCGGCTCCTCGTAAGTCAGGCATTTCTGTAGTCAGTGGTACGCGGCTCTTGAGGTGGTCTAAAGAGTGATGTCACTGGACAATGGATAACTGGAAACGACGTATTTAGAGCGATGAATCACGCTGTATCTCAATCTGATAGCAGTACTGCTGTCATGTGTAATGCCGACAGTGAAGTACGGAGAATGGGGTGTTAAGGTATGCGGATGTTTTTCGTGGTTCTCACGTGGTCCTTTTATTGCACATAAGAAAATGCTAAATGCGGAATGAAGCACATTTTACAGCACTGTCTGCTGCTTACATTTGGGGAAACAGTTCTGAGACGATCATTGTTTATATCAGCATGACAATGCCACTCGTCATAATCAGCATCTCTGAGGCAATGAATTGTGGCCAACATGGGATGCCTTAAAGCGCTGACATGTTTCCTGGTCGGACGAGCCTCGTTTCAAATTGCATCGAGCGGATGGGTACGGAGCAACCTCATGACTCCATGGACCCTGCATGTCAGTAGTGGACTGTTCAAGCTGGTGGAGGCTGAGTAATGGTGTCGGTTGTGTGTAGTTGGAGTGATCTGGGACCCTTGATACGTCTAGATACGACTCTGACATGTGACACGTACGTAAGCATCCTATCTGACCACCTGCATCCATTTATGTCCATTGTGCATTCCGACGGACTTGCGCAATTCCAGCAGGATAATGCGATGTCTCACTCGTCCAGAACTGCTACCGAGTGGATCAACACTCTTCTGAGTTTAAACACTTCCGCTGGCCACCAAACACCCCAGACATGAACATTATTGAGCATATGTGGGATGCCTTGCAACGTGCTGTTCAGAAGAGATCTCCACCCCTTCGTACTCTTACGGATTTACCAGCAGCCCTGCAGGATTCATGGTGTCAGTTCCCTCCAGCACAACTTCAGACATTAATTTCCTTGGCTCTTCTGAGCGGTAGCAAACAGAACACAATATATCATTCTTAAGAGAGAGATATCTTGAGACGTAAAAGTAACTTCGGGTGCATCCCGAAAGAGTCTTTAGGAGCAGTAGCTTTCAAAAGATGAATGACCTAGTGGATAACGCCATAAGTTTCATGAGGCTTTTCGGAGATGGTGCTGTTATATACTGAAAAATTGTAATGTTAGAAAATTATAGCGATGTATTAAAACCTGCGGAGGATCTACGCAGTTGACCCTCAAATGTAACGTGTTGCGCAAAGATATGCTAACAAATCGATTAGTGAATGATTGCAAGATTGCAGAATAATCGCTGATATACTATTAGGATACGTTTTTTTCAAGTGTTGTTACGATTACATCTGGGTTTAGGGCGTCTTGATCGTTGACTTCATTTTTATTCTTTTTCCTTTTTTAAACATAGATGTAGTAACGTAAAGCCTTTCGCAAGAGCTACTTAGTAGTGGTCCGCAGTTATTGTTTATGCGTGTGAATAAATCGAGCATTGTGCAGTTTTGAGTAATATTTCGCCCGTCCTGTTTCAGTTGGACAGTTCTGTGCTCTACGACATTTAAACGCGCTCTGTTACAGAGATGCGACATACATTCTTTGGCTATTTGACACCATGGGTGTCGGATTATAAATAACAACTTTGGCTCGGAAATAACAAGATAGGGGCCAATCGGCTTCTTTGAATTAAAGTTCATAAAGTTTATTTGCAGATCTTGTTAGCTGCAGCATTACATGAAGGAAATCAGGTGGAGTCAATAGACTAATTGAACAACTTATAGTTTCAAATAACAACTTTTATTTGAAAAAAGCAACTCAGCTCCTTTTACAGCTGAAACTGCTGAGATAGCAACGTAAGCTCACAGCAAATATGCTCAGCGCTTCACTAAATCACAATCAATGAAGACCAGAGTTCATTTTTTACGCATGTCACACCTTTTGTTCCGCCATCTGACGAAGACCCAATATAACATGAAATGCATAGTGATAACTCAATCCCTCTTTCCCTCCGAAACAACAGCTCTAGTTCCACCCTTCCATTCTGTTTTCCCCCCTCTACCACAGCTGTCTAGCGAGTCATCGGCTGTTGCTTTCGCTACCTCCTTTTCAGCCGCACCGTTACCAATGACGTATCTTAACACAATATAAAATTCATAACTTTCTAGCCTGTTGGTCGACTTACGCAAATGACGTCTTACATGAAGCGTGTTAAAACGCACCTTAATTTGATGTTATATAACATATAAGTATTCAGTTATTTCTTACTCAATGTTAAATCACTAGTCTTTAGTCTTTTCACATTTATTAAATTAAAGTACAAGAAATTAAAGATCTAGCTTACTATTAAGAAGTACGTATGACAGCACTGATCATTTATTTCAGCTATACCATTTCCTCAACTTACAACTAAAGCTAGAAATTTACGTAATAATTCTGTAGAGGTCGTACTTTGGCGTAATGGATGTGGTCCAAACGTAATGAGGCTTCTAACTTTGCATACCGTGGCACCTTTTCATAGGTTATTAAGCGTATCCGAGCGATATTTCCATATCACTGTTGGCAGTCTGTAACCTTAAGCCTAGCTTTTTTGTAGGTATCCGATACATGCTCGCATGAGTTTTCTTCGTCCCGTTGGCCACGTACCCGCTGGTCGCTAAAGTACTCTCTGCCCTGGCATAGAACCAGGTTGTTATAATTAAAGTGTAGCGATTTACGGAGGTCCACTGTGCGCTGTAATTATCGTACAGCAGTGAAACTTGATAGATATGGCATTGCATTAACTAGGAACCGATTTACGCTGGAAAACAAATTAATTCCAGCTTGCAAATCTGGTGCTGTGCACTGCTTGTATGGCGGTGTGGATCCACGGTGTCATTTGACAAGCCATAACGTGAATGAACAGTATGGCTATCGAGGAGAGAGACAGTGCGCTGCCAGTGGAATTATGGTGATGCACTGAGAGAGTATCGCCGACTGAAAGGTCTCAAGAGAGGCCCTACGTCATTACATTGCTTAAAGAAGATTATTAGGAAGCTCGAAAACACGGGTGAGCTTGGCGTGGCACCTGGAAGACGAAGGCGTCCTATCCCGCTGGAAGTTACCAACGAGGTTGCGGTTGCTGCAACTGACCATGCAGCACGTGCCCCGTGTAGCGCTAGTGCTCCTGCAGTGTCACGGGATCTGTCCATCCCATGGTGAGCTGTGCGGAAATTTTTGCGGTCTGTTTTACGCTGGTATCCGTCCAAGATCCAGACGGCGCATCAACTGAAACCTCATGACCCGCTGTAATTTGCTTTTCGGTTCCTGTCACGGATCGAATTTCTTGATATGTGGCTGGACAACATTCTATGGGGTGCTGAGATCCGTTTTACACCACAGGGTGTAATGAATACACAGAACTGCCGAATTTGGGGTACTGTTAAATCACGTTTTGCGCGCTAAGAGCCATTGCACTCGTCGTATGTGAGTGACTGTGTGGTTTGTATTTATGACCACCTTTGGGATCTTTCTTTGAAGAGAATACACCGAGAGGGCCTGTCCGATGCATCGTGACGTCTGCACGTTATCGAGACATGATTGTACAGCTTGTGACTGGTGCTTTGGAAGAGCGCAACTGTGTGGAAACCACTACTTCCATGCAGGATTGCATGCAACAGATGCCGCACGCCCAGTGAAAGATATGCTTAATGCAACCTTCCACAAACGTATTATGCGCAGTTTTCCAGATGTGTGGCCTGCAAGATCACCCGACCTGAATCGATGTGACTTTTAGCTATGAGGATATCTAAAAGAACGCGTTTATCAGGGAGACGATCGGTCTCTACCTGATCTGAAGGCCAGTACGCAGAAACACGTTGGTCAAGATTCCACGGGAACTGCTGCTCGGAGCAACTGGTGATCACGTCGTTTCACGGATGCAGCATCTCGTTCACGTCTCCGGTACTCATACTGAACAAATTGGGTAACCGATGTTTACCAGTGAAATCAACATTATGCCTTTATCACTCGTTTGACCATTTCTACCCACGTATCGTTGCTAACCCATTACAGATGGAAACATTTCTATACATCTTTCTCGCAATCACAGGGCCAGATTTGCATATGGTGGCCAATTGGAATTAATTTTTTTTTCCATCCGAAATCAGTTTCACATTAACGCATTAGCATACGTACCAAGATTCTCTCCATATGATGATTAGCTCACACTGGATCGCCGGAGTAGCTACACTTAAATTATAATCAACCAGTTCAGTCGGTACAATAGGCTGGGCCAAGCTGTCCGGAGATGGAGGTCTTTTTTCCATTCAAAAACCTACAAAGAACATCTAGCTGCACTGTGCACTCGTAACGGCGTAACCTGTACCACTTCCTTAGCTGGAATTTCACACTACGCTCAAAGCAACCAATTATTCAGTCTGGTAAATTCACTTACAGCCAAAACGTTTTGACCGGACGCTACAAACTGACCAGCACTTAGATTTCAAACTTGTGGAAACTTCCGCTTACTTAAAACAATTCTCGATACAGTGCTATCATCTCTCAGCTCATGTGTAATGTAGATTTCAAACTTCAATAAATTTCCCCTCACTTAAAACAGCTACAAATACAATGCTGTCATCTCATAGCGCGTGTGGGAGGTTTAGACATATGAAAGTTGCACAATGTGTTTGTCGTCTTACAAGAAAGCCACACATTTATCGGATTTTTATAATTTTTTGTATTTATGTTACGTGAAGTTCAATGCAACTCTCAAAAATTCTCGAGAAAATCAGCTTTTAAGTTTTACGACCGTCTTTAACATGCTAAATCAAATTCACTTTTCCTCGACAGGTTGTTTGGCTCAAAGGTAGAATGCTTTCCTCCACCGTGGAGATATTAGGTCCAATTTCCGGCTGATGCTAATTTTTAAACGGAGGTGTCTGCCCTACTATCAGTTCCGTGAAGTTTAAAATAAATAAAAATGGGGAAAAAATCAGCAGTGGACGAACTGCTAATCGCTGGTTGGAGTCCAGATTCGGTCATTATGTTTTTCGTTCCCTTCCGTTGAGTTCTAATACTATATAACTTAAATTTAAAATTAAACAAACAACTAGACGTATAAGTGCTATTTTTATTAAAAATGCATGTCTTCTTATTTCTAATTACATATCACACACAAAAAAGCAGTCTCCATTGAAAATATATTCTGAATTATAAATCTTTTAAAAATTTTGTTTATTTTTAAAAAAAATTAAAAATTTAATTTTCTTTCATCATTTGGTATTGTACGCTTCATGGAAATATTCATGGAACATGCCGGGTTCAAATGGCTCTGAGCACTATGGGACATAACAGCTGAGGTTCTCAGTCCCCTAGACTTGTTGTTGTTGTTGTGGTCTTCAGTCCTGAGACTGGTTTGATGCAGCTCTCCATGGTGCTCTATCCTGTGCAATCTTCTTCATCTCCCAGTACCTACCACAACCTACATCCTACTGAATCTGCTTAGTGTATTCATCTCTTGGTCTCCCTCTACGATTTTTAACCTCCACGCTGCCCTCCAATACTAAATTGGTGATCCCTTGATGCCTCAGAACATGTTCTACCAACCGATTCCTTCTTCTGGTCAAGTTGTGCCACAAACTTCTCTTCTCCCCAGTCCTATTCAATACTTCCTCATTAGTTACGTGATCTACCCATCTAATCTTCAGCATTATTCTGTAGCACCACATTTCGAAAGCTTCTATTCTCTTCTTGTCCAAACTATTTATCGTCCATGTTTCAATTCCATACATGGCTACACTCCATACAAATACTTTCAGAAATGACTTCCTCACACTCTGTTATGGCGCGCAGTCCAGAACCGTGCGACTGCTACGGTCGCAGGTTCGAATCCTGCCTCGGGCATGGATGTGTGTGACGTCCTTAGGTTAGTTAGGTTTAAGTAGTTCTAGTTCTAGGTGACTGATGACCACAGCTGTTAAGTCCCATAGTGCTCAGAGCCATTTGAACCATTTTGAACTTCCTCAAACTTAAATCTATACTCGATGTTAACAAATTCCTCTTCTTCAGAAACGCTTTCCTTGCCATTGACAGTCTACATTTTATATCCTCTCTACTTCGACCATCATCAGTTATTTTGCTCCCCTAATACCAAAACTCCTTTACTGCTTTAAGTGTCTCAATTTCCTAATCTAATTCCCTCAGCATCACTCGACTTAATTCGATTACATTCCATTATCCTCGTTTTGCTTTTCTTGATGTTCATCTTATATCCTCCTTTCAAGACACTGTCCATTCCGTTCAACTGCTCTTCCAAGTCCTTTGCCGTCTCTGACAGAATTACAATGTCATCGGCGAACCTCAAAGTTTTTATTTCTTCTCCATGGATTTTAATACCTACTCCGAATTTTTCTTTTGTTTCATTCACTGCTTGCTCAATATACAGATTGAATAACATCGGGGAGAGACTACAAGCCTGTCTCACTCCCTTCCCAACCACTGCTTCCCTTTCATGTCCCTCGACACTTATAACTGCCATCTGGTTTCTGTACAAATTGTAAATAGCCTTTCGCTCCTTGTATTGTACCCCTGCCACCTTCAGAGTTTGAAAGAGAGCATTCCAGTCAGCATTGTCAAAAGCTTTCTCTAAGTCTACAAATGCTAGAAACGTAGGTTTGCCTTTCCTTAATCTTTCTTCTAAGATAAGTCATAAGGTCAGTATTGCCGCACGTGTTCCAACATTTCTACGGAATCCAAACTGATCTTCCCCGAGGTCGGCTTCTGCTAGTTTTTCCATTCGTCTGTAAAGAATTCGTGTTAGTATTTTGCAGCTGTGGCTTATTAAACTGATAGTTCGGTAATTTTCACATCTGTCAACACCTGCTTTCTTTGGGATTGGGATTATTATATTCTTCTTGAAGTCTGAGGGAATTTCGCCTGTTTCATACATCTTGCTCACCAGATGGTAAAGTTTTGTCAGGACTGGCTCCCCCAAGGCTGTCAGTAGTTCCAATGGAATGTTGTCTACTCCGGGGGCCCTGTTTCGACTCAGGTCTTTCAGTGCTCTGTCAAACTCTTCACGCAGTATCGTATCTCCCATTTCATCTTCATCTACTTCCATAATATTGTCCTCAAGTACATTGCCCTTGTATAGACCCTCTATATACTCCTTCCACCTTTCTGCTTTCCCTTCTTTGCTTAGAACTGGGTTTCCATCTGAGCTCTTTATGTTCATACAAGTGGTTCTCTTATCTCCAAGGGTCTCTTTAATTTTCCTGTAAGCAGTATCTATCTTATCCCTAGTGCGATGAGCCTCTGCATCCTTACATTTGTCATCTAGCCATCCCTGCTTAGCCATTTTGCACTTCCTGTCGATGTCATTTTTGAGAGGTTTGTATTCCTTTTTGCCTGCTTCATTTACTGCATTTTTATATTTTCTCCTTTCATCAATTAAATTCAATATTTCTTCTGTTACCCAAGGATTTCTAGCAGCCCTCGTCTTTGTACCCACTTTATCCTCTGCTGCCTTCACTACTTCATCCCTCAGAGCTACCCATTCTTCTTCTACTGTATTTCTTTCCCCTATTCCTGTCAATTGTTCCCTTATGCTCTCCATGAAACTCTGTACAACCTCTGGTTCTTTCAGTTTATCCAGGTCCCATCTCCTTAATTTCCCACATTTTTGCAGTTTCTTCAGTTTTAATCTACAGGTCATAACCAATAGATTGTGGTCAGAGTCCATATCTGCCCCTGGAAATGTCTTACATCTCTGTGTTACCATTATATAATCTATCTGATACCTTTTAGTATCTCCAGGGTTCTTCCATGTATACAACCTTCTTTCTTGATTCTTTAACCAAGTGTTAGCTATGATTAAGTTATGCTCTGTGCAAAATTCTACCAGGCGGCTTCCTCTTTAATTTCTTAGCCCCAATCCATATTCACCTACTACGGTTCCTATCCGAATGGGGGGCTATTTTACCTCCGGAATATTTTACCCAAGAGGACGCCATCATCATTTAATCATACAGTAAAGCTGCATGCCCTCGGGAAAAATTACGGCCGTAGTTTCCCCTTTGCTTTCAGCTGTTCGCAGTACCAGCACAGCAAGGCCGTTTTGGTTATTGTTACAAGGCCAGATCAGTCAATCATCCAGACTGTTGCCCTTGCAAGTACTGAAAAGGCTGCTGCCCCTCTTCAGGAACCACACGTTTGTCTGCTACGGTACGGCTATCTGTATCGCTCAGGCACACAAGCCTTCCCACCAACGGCAAGGTCCATGGTTCAAGGGGAGGGGGGGCTCTAGAACTTAGAACTAGTTAAACCTAACTAACCTAAGGACACCACACACATTCATGCCCGAAGAAGGATTCGAACCTGTGACCGTAGCAGAAGCGCGGTTCCGGAGAAAAAGTCCTGACTTCAGTGTATTGACTACGGTCGAAAACCTTCAGAGTCAATTTTATAAAGAATTTTAAGAGTTGCATGGAAATCCTTTTTACGTGTGATATTTGAATTCAGAATTTTACGTACCACAAATATAAAAAAATACGAAAATCTTGCTGACATGTGGTTGCCTCGTTAGATGATCGTAAATCTGTCTTCATGTGGACTGTGCTCTCGAACGTCAACGTTTAGCATGCCGAGTTTCTTACGTTATACCGTGGAAAAAGCACACTATGAAGTCTTTCCGATACAAGGTATGTACGATACTCTGAACGTGCGTTTGAAGGTAGGCCAATGAGACAGAAGAACGCCACCTACGTCACAAGCAAGCCCTGTCTCTTTTCAGTACAGAGTTGGGAGACGCCGTAATGTATTTCACCTGAAGGATGGTTTTATATTATAACTTACATCCTATGAATATATACGGTTTTAAGGCACTAGCACATTGAGGAGATGTTGAAAATGCGTTCTTATTGCTGCGATTTGTTGCAATGACATGACGGGAATCGTCGTATTGCTGGTTAAAACCTTTTTGTATAATAACTTGCCTTATATGGAAGTACGGCGTTTCAAAGCTTCGGCACATCGAAGATCGTTCAAAAAAGCGTTCTTCTTTGTACGATTTGTTATAATCAAAAGTCAGTAACATATCAGCGCTTAAAGCCTTCAGGAGCCAGTAACATATAATACACAGTGGAGGGCTGGAGTACAGTGTAGTGAATACAGACGCGGACATACGCAGTAATGTGTGTCTGGTTCGCGTCTTGCTATACCCAAAACTTTTTTTTTGCCTTAGCTGCTTCTGAAAGTTTCTGGAATTGTCTTAAAAATTTAATAGAAGTATCTTCTATAACCTTCCATGTTATGTAATTAAGAGTGTGTCATCTCTCTGGAATGAAATTGTTCGATTGACTTTATCTACAAGACAGTCTGAACTGCTTGCGGTAAGATACCTCGCACGTGTTCTAAAGATTTAGCTACTGAATAGAAACTGATCAAATAGGAACCGTCGTGCTTTATTACAAAGTGAGAATGACGAAAGAGTTTTTATCTTATGTGAAAGAGTATTGTAAACTGGTATCGCAATATTTGCAATTGAACTTCTACAAGCTGATGTCCTTATTGACTGGACATGAACTTTACGTTTTTCTTCGATAACATGTTCATTTTTATTTATATGTACTGCGGACAGTCTAGCATATGGAAAAGAGAGGAAATGTACATTTTAAGAGACCTAACTTAGGAATTTTACGCCCGCTGATTTCGTAAACAATGTGTGTGTTTTGCGAGTCAGATAGAGCTGCAGTCGTGAATCATCAACCTCCATAGGCAAATAACATTAACCAACACGTCTAATGTGACGCGGGCGTTGTGTCTCGTGCGGTTGGTTTAGGCGTCCGCGTGCACGTAGACGTCAGCTGCCTTGACCCGTCTGGTGGCGGTTTAAGGCTGTCGCAACTGGTTTACCCTTACCAACCTCGAGGGATGGTGTGTACTGTGCAGTCCGCATGCTTCACCTTTACCGCGAATTGCCCCTATAGTGCACTGCGGTCGCGTATACCGCGTTGTGGCAACGTATCTATTAGGTTGTAGCATAAGTAAGTAGCGTTTCTGTTTTGCATGTTGTTATTCCAGTTGCCATGCGTTATTGTCATTTTTATTTGTAGTTCACTATTGCTATTTGAGTGTACATATTGTCATTTCTCATTTGGAGCCAGTAACTGGAGTTATGGCCGCTATAAAATGGAGTGCCAAGTGGAGAAATCGGAACATTTCTGACATATTCTTCTCTCTGAGTTCAATAGAGGGGTGACAGCACCGAAGGCAGCCAGAAACACCAGAGCCGTTTGTAGGTAAGAAACACCAAAGCCGTTTGTAGGTACAATGTTGTCGCTCAGAGCGAGCCAAGAAAATGGTTTTCTCTTTACAAGGAGAATCATTTTTACATTAGTGACTCTCTATATTCAGGTAGACCTTCGGAGTTTGACGAAGACCGTTTAAGCTCATTAATTCACAGTGATCCACGTCAACTTACTGGAGAACCGACAAATGTGGTGAACTGTGGTCATTCCAGTATCGTGTGACACTTCCATACAATGGAGAAGGCTCAAAAATCGGGTGTTTGTGTCCCGCATGGCCAGCCGATGTGGCCGAGCGGTTCTAGGCGTCACAGTCTGGAACCGCAACGGTCGCAGGATCGACTACTGCCTCGGGCATGGGTGTGTGTGATGTCCTTAGGTTAGTTAGGTTTAAGTAGTTCTAAGTTCTAGGGGCCTGATGACCTCAAAAGTCAAGTCCCATAGTGCTCCGAGCTATTTGAACCATTTATGTACCGCATGCTCGAAGCCAAAAGCACAAAAATCAGTGGGTGTTCATACGTTCATTTCTGCTTGCGCGTCGTCAGTTGGTCGTGAGCGACAGCAACCATTCCTATTCCGTATCGTTACTGCTTACGACAAAAGGTGTCTTTATGCTACCGTAACGAAAAGAAAGGAATAGTTGACCCCATTCAAAGCAGCAACTGCCCGTACAAAAACCTGCGTTCATCCATAAAAAATAATATTAGGCTTCTGGTGGAACATCTGACGGTGTGGTGTACTATGAATTGCTTTCCCGGCCTGTAACGATCACTGCTGACACTGATTGTCAAAAACTGAGACGTCTTGAAGCCACTGTCCAGGAACGACGACCAACAAGACTGCGTGAAACGATGCTACTCATGGTAACGCCCGCCCGCTTTCTGCCACACTGACACAAAATGGCCGGCCGCAGCGGCCGAGCGGTTCTAGGCGCTGCAGTCTGGAACCGCGAGACCGCTACGGTCGCAGGTTCGAATCCTGCCTGGGGCATGGATGTGTGTGATGTCCTTGGGTTAGTTAGGTTTAAGTAGTTCTAAGTTCTAGGCGACTGATGACCTCAGATATTAAGTCCCATAGTGCTCAGAGCCATTTGGACCATTTTTGACAAAAAATGTTATACAGGAGCTAGCTTGGAAGACTTTCCGCACCCACCTATTCACCTGATCTTGTGCCCTCAGATTTTTACGTTTTCCCCTCTTTATTGAACAATTTTCAAAAGTTTCCTTTCATGATAAAAATGAGCTCCGAACATGTCTCGACGAGTTCTTCGCCTCAAAACCAACTGATATCTACAATTGCGGGACCCCAGCGTTGGCGGATTGTTCTAAATACGAGGTGAAAGAAAACTATTATTGATAGCTAAAGTCTCTGTTATGTGTATCTGTTGTGTTTATTCAACACCAACCGATACAAGCGGGTTCGTTTCTGAGCGTCCAGCGGCGCGATAAAGATCGCGTCAGCGTGTTGCACGGTGCCTGCCACGGCCCGTGTGACGGACGACGCGCACGCGGTGCTCACTCGTTTCACGTGGCAGGGTCCTCGCGTGCAGCAGACAGTGGTGCCCCTCCTCTGGTACCCTGCCGGTTCAACGCCGTGGCTGGCCGCTTTTAACGGCTGAAGCCGGCGCATCCGTCTTTATGGGCGGCGATAAACGCTGACGAAGCGAAGCGCGGCTCGGGGGCGATCTCGCGCGGGAACACAATTAAGTGCGCGCCACCCTCCCCCCCCCCCCCCCTCATCCCGCTTCCCCTCCTCCCCGGTCCTCGCCCCCGCACTCAAGGCGTGGTGCGAGCCGATGATGGAGCGCCAATTAGTCGTCGCTCGCACGCCCGCGCCGCGTTAAAAGTTCCGTCCGTGCCGGCTGAGTAACGAGCTGTCTCTAATGGCACTCGTTCCCTCCGGAGTACGGCGCACGTGCATGCCATCCCTTCCTGACATGCGCCTCCACTCTACGGCAAGCACTCTTACCCATAATACTCCTAGTCAACTCATTATTCGTTTATCCAAAGGGATTGTGAAGACTAATATCTCATTTCTGCAGCGCGTTTTACGATTTATCCGAAAGCATTGTAATGTACTCGAACTACAAAGACGGAAAAAAAAATCGATGCACAAAAAGTTGTGCGACGCAAGCGGAAGTTGGTAGGAGCGCTTCTACAGCTGAAAGATGTCAATTCAAATTTCGCTCCAGTCGCATAAGAGTAGCGCTAGTGACACCACTAAGAGGATGCAAATTAGCTTTGCATTAAATACACGCTATAACGGTCGTGAACATTAGTTACTCTTGAAATTTGACGCGCTGAGCTGATGTTAGTGTAGAATGCCTTAAAGGCGAGAAAGGCGCCATTACAATACCTCACTGAGTTTGAACGAGGTCGTGCAATAGGGCTACGTGAAGCTGGATGTTTCTTCTGCGACATAGCAGGAAAACTTCGCGGGAATGTAGCCACTGTACATAATTGCTGGCAACGAGAATGTACATTCGTAAGAAGACCGCGCCCCTGACGGCCACGTGGCACAACCGAGAGATAAGACCATAGCGTTCGGCGTATGGCTCTGGTGCATCGTACTGCATCTTCAGCAGGAATTTGAGCAGCAGTTGGCACAACAGCGACACAACGAACTGTTACATATTGGTTGCTTCAAAGACAGCTCCGAGCCAGACGCCCTATAGCTTACATTTTACTGACTCAAGATGTAAGTTCGTTGGACGGCAGGGTAGAGGTGATGAAAACTGATTCTTCCTCGATGTCAGTCATGGCCGTGTGTTGCTTAGAAGGAGGACAGTTGAGAGCTTGCAACAAACTTGGCTGCGCGCTACACACACAGGGCCTACATCTGGAGCTACGCTCATCGTTGCACCACGCACCCTGGCTACAAATTTATACGTCAGTCTGGCGATGCGACCTCTTGTGCTGCCATTCATTAACAACATTCCAGCTCTCCCACATACCGTATTGTAACCAAACATGCTCTAGAGAGCCTGCTCGATCATCAGATTTGTCTCCAATCTAGCACATGTGGGGCATCATGGGACGACAACGCCAGCGCCATCCTCAACCAGCATTAACGTCCCTGTATTGACCGACCGAGTTCAGAAGGCGTCGAACGCCATTGCAAAAACTGACATATCTCATCTGTACAACAAACACTTACACGTTTGCACGCTTGCATTCAACATTCTGTCTGTTTACACCGGTTATTAATGTACCAGCGATTCACATTTGCAATGGTTTATCTAGCGCTTACATTAATGTGTGATCTAGCAATGTTAATCACTTAAATAAGCTACCCAGACAAACGTAACCCCAAAATTTCGGTATTCTTGATTAATTAGTTTTTGCTGTTGTTATATTTTTCTGTCAGATTTTGTCTTCTCCAAGACGTACGTGATGGTGACAGAGTTGTGGCGGTCTGCGAGGATGGCGTATAGCACAAACTTAGATTGAATCTAATTGTCGGCAGCCAGTTGGACAGAGGTAACCTTCTGCTGTCGGTACGCACAGCTACTGAGTGTCCTGTCATACAGAGTGCAACGAAAAATATCATCTGTTAAACATAATAATGGAACAGACACAGTTTTATTAACAGAAACTAGAGGGCAATACTTTCATCACCAACACAAAAACTGTGGCCATGGCAAAAACTACTGTGATTGACACATGCCTTAAGAAAAGAGTCAACGACGACAGTACGGTGACAACTGTATAAACGTAACTTTTATGATAGAGCTACTGCTTCCAAATGTCGTGCAAATCCCAGAAAAAAAAATGCCTCATGACGAAAGAGGGCGAACCTGGATTACGCACTAATGCAAGAATGTGCTGTGTTTACACATGAAAAGTACCACGCGTAATATTCGATGTAAACAGACCCTTTGAATTATAAACTATGGTGAACGTTCCGTAGTCATTTAAATCATGGTAGCGTCGTTTCTAAATTATTGTGTGATCGCACTGAATGGAAGTTTAACTGGTTAAGGGTGTTAAATCATATTACATCTCTCCTTCAATGACGAATTATGTTTTCCGACTCATAATGCCCCCACTCGCAAGGCTGGAAACGTCTGACATTGGTTTTCATGAACACGATGACGGCCTCCACATTTAGGAAATTTTCGAACCGTAGTTGTAAGTCCTGGAAAAAAATGTTAGTGGGCCTCATGTGCCATCAGCATGTAATATGGCGTTTACAGTCTAAAGAAATTATGCTGCTCACCTTCGTGTGCAAACGGTACTCCACTGCATGTTTTAGTGTTCGGTAGTCTGCGAAACTGGTGCTAGAGGTGCTATAAATATAACTGACACAACATCATATTTTTTGTATCATGTAAACGTAACATTTTTGGAGAATAAATTTGGAAGATTTCACTGACGCTCTGCCATTCAGAAACATGCAATAGATGATCAGTAATTCGGCTCACTAATGTTCTATATCCATTCGATGAACGTACCGTTCGATCGCACTGGTACTCGAACCGGAAGCTTCGCTTTTCGCGAGGAAGAGCTCTACCGACTCAGCTGTCTAACACCCAGACCTCCAGATGTCAGACAGTCATATCAGTAGCAATCAAAACATTGACAAAGTTTGCGCTCTGTCGTAAACAGCTCGCGTGCGGAAGTTGGCAGAGCGTTAGTTTGTCTAATGAGGGTCCTGGGTTCTAGCGTAGTCGTGCCAATTTTTGTACTATAATACGTCTCAGGCTGTTGTATGGGTCAACAAGTTCTGACGTGTAGCAGGACTGTTCGGTATTTTTAGCAATGTTCTATTGGCAGTCCGCTTTCGCTTAGTTTATCTGAAGATAGCAAACCTATCGCCAACGGCCTTGACGCAGTGGTAACACCGGTTCCCGTCAGATCACTGAAGTTAGGCGCTGCCGGGCTGGGCTGGCACTTGGGTGGGTGACCATCCGGTCTGCCGAACGCTATTCCCAAGCGGGGTGCACTCAGCCCCTGAAAGGCTAACTGAGGAGCTACTTGAGTGAGAAGTAGCGGCTCCGGTCTCGGAAACTGACATACGGCCGGGAGAGCGGTGTGCTGACGATGTGCCCCTCTATATCCGCATCCAGTGACGCCTATGCGCTGAGGATGACACGGCGGCCGGTTGGTACCGTTGGGCTTTCATGGCCTGTTCGAGAGGAGTTTAGTTTAGTTTTTAGTAAACCTATAGAGTACATTTGTAGCTTTACAGAGTAAATGCAAATAGTCAGAACAGAAGAGAAGAGAAGGAATTGCATCAATCTGGAGGAAGTATTAATAGCAATAACAGTAACAAGAATAGATTGCAACACCGCCTTACATCTATAAACTCCGAACACTCATTTTACATGTAAGAGACATGCTGATCCATATAACTGTTTCACACGTACTACAATAGAAAAACTGGCAGGACAAGGGCTTGAACTCGGGACCCTTTGTACGATGAACTAAGGCTCTGTCGACTTTCCCACGGCAGCCCCTCAAAAGACATACGCTCACAGTTATGATTTTCCTGTGTTCCGCATGTCATGAGGTATTTATTACTTACCATTTACGCACGTTCTCCTGGACTACCCCGCGTAGCACAAACTACGAGGGTTGCCCAGAAAGTAATGCACTGCATGTTTTGCTTCAACAGTTCTTTATTGAATATAATGAGAATTACTCACACGAAAGAATGATGTTTTATCTACACACCCTATTTTCCCGCGTAATCTACATCCCGTCCTATGGGCTTCCTCCAGCGCGAAACAAGGACGTGCATGCCCTGTTCGTACCAGTGCTTCACTGAGTGAGTCATCTCCTCATCGTCCTCCAAATTTCTTCCTTAGAATAGTGTCCTTTAATGGTCCAAACAAGTGGAACTCCGAGGGGGCTAGGTCAGGTGTTTCCGGTGTGACAGCCGTGGATGGTCTCCCAGACAGCTGCAAATCGTGGAGCTCCGCCGAACCGCCTTCTGATGACCTCACCTTCCGTGCGCAGAGACTAACTGTATTACAGCAGATACTCCACGGACTTTGCACAAGCGCTTGTGAATATTTCCCACAGTTTCTTTCTCTGTGGTGAGAAATTCAATGACGACACGTTGCTTGTGACGTACATCACCTACAGACGCCATTTTGAAACTATCCTGCAGCTGTGCTATCTGTCGAAAATGACGGAAACTTGGTGCGCTCACTCAGGAGCCTTCAAATAATACATAGGTTACGTTTCGCATTCCTATCATTGTTTTTGGCTGAGAACAAAAATGCAGTTCATTACTTTCTGGGCAATCCTCGTATTCCGGTGTTTTGGCTGATGCTCTATCTATGTACAACTTTTGGTACCCGTTTCACTGTTGACATCTGGGGTTTGGGTGTGAGCACGATTCATGACTGGGTTCCACAGCTGCACTTCTGCCAGTAACTCTTCTACTACCATCCAAACTTCACGAAAGTTCTCCTGCATATCATTCGGAACTAGCGCTCCCGAAAGAAAGGACACTGCTGAGGAATGTCCGCTCGGTAGAACACTAGCCTGCGGAAGGCCGTGGCCTCAGAGTATCTGTCTGGCACACAGTTGTAATAAACCTGGAAGTTTACGATCAACGCACTCTCTGCTGCAGGGTGATAATCATTCTGGAAACAATTCCCTGGGCTACTACTGAGCCGTGTATCCGCAATAGCCTTCCTTCCTTGGGTGCAAGTCCCGCGAAGAATGCAGGAGAAGTTCCGTGAAGTTTGTAAGGTAGCAGATGAATTACTAGCTGGAGTAAAGCTTTCACGACGGGTCGTGAGTCACACCTGCATTGCTCAGTCGGTAGGTTAAGAGGTGTTGCAGTGAAACAAGTTCATTCCTCATGGCGGCCCTTGAGATCTGGGGTGATGAGCATCCAGCAACGATGGAAACTGAAGCGAAATACCTTGTTTCTCAGCCTGCACAACTGACAGAAATAAAGTTATCAGCCTATGGGGTTGTGGCGATATTCGAGTTTCAGTCAATTCACCACAGGAATAAACTGACGTCAAGGAAAAATGCCAAATACCTTCCCCATTCTGCTGCAAGAGATTCCACAAGGCCCAGTGTCCAACTGTGGAGAGATTAACGAATTCACTGATGAAACATAGAGGCAGCAATGGCTATAAGTCAAAGTACGTGCGCACTGTATTCAGCGCGCTGTGTTTAGTATCATTCACCTTCCTACAGGAGGAAATCCACTGTACGCTTCAGTATCAGCTATAATAAATTCTGAGCCACGGGAAGAATTCTTTAAGTATTGCTAAAAAAGGTACTGTGCGTCTTCAAGCAGCTGATGTGCCCCTATTAGTGAGTTGCTGCATACTGCAATGGGAGAAGCATCTTTCGGGAAGAAAGAAAGGAAGGAAGGAAGGAAGGAAGATTGAGTTTAACGTCCCGTTGACACTGAAGTCATTGCACACGGAGCACAAGTTCGGATTAGGGATCGATGGGGAAGGAAATCGGCCGTACCCTTTCAAAGGAACCGTCCTGTCATTTGTCTGGAGCGCTTTAGGAAAATTACGGAAAACCTGAATCTGTGTGGCCGGACGCGGGCCTGGACCGTCGTCCTTCCAGATGTGAGTCCAGTGTGCTAACCTTTGCGCGACGAAGGCCGGTGTGGCCGAGCGGTTCTAGGCGCTTCAGTCTGGAACCGCGCGACCGCTACGGTTGCAGGTTCGAATCCTGCCTCGGGCTCGGATGTGTGTGATGTCCTTAGGTTAGATAGGTTTAAGTAGTTCTAAGTTCTAGGGGACTGATGACCTCAGCTGTTAAGTCCCATAGTGCTCAGAGCTATTTGAACCACTGCGGCACCTCGCTCGGTCATGTTTCACGAATACTTAAACTGTTGCATAATGTGTTGCTGCTGAGCTTATTAATGCAGAATACGGATCTTTCAACTCCTTTCCTGTCAAGAGGAAACATGAGCTTGAGAGAGTTGAAAACACATCTAAAACTAAATGTGATCAGATTGTGGTTAGTAAATTTATTTTTCCAGCATCTGCCCACTGAAGTCGAAGGTCCCGAGTTCGAGTACCGATTCAGAAGTTTCGGATCAACGCACATTCCGCTTGAAAAGTCGAAATTTCATCCTGGATACAACCCCCTCCCCCCTCCTCCAGGCTGTGGCTACGCCATGTTCCCGCGACATTCTTTCTCCCGGAAGTGTTAATCCAGCAAGGTATACAGCAGAACTTCTTTGAAGCTTAGAAGGTGGGAGGTTAGGTCCTGGAAGAAGTAAAGCTCTCAGGGCGGGTCGTTAGATGAGCTGGCCAGTTCAGTGCATAGAGCATTTACCTGCAAAAGGCAAAGGTCACAGGTTCGGCTCAGGGTCCAACGTACAGTTTTAATATGCTAGGAAGTTTCAAATGAGCACACACTGCAGAGCAGAGAGAAAATTCATTTTAGAAGATTTAATGCTTTGCTAGAAACACCTTCACACCCAGTGAAGTAATTACCTTTTACTGACCTGATGAATTTTGTGATTTCTTCTAGTGTCGCATTTCTTAAATCTGTGGGCAGAGTATGCAGTGTTTGCCGAAATTAACTTATGCTTCAGTAACTGTTTGTTTATTCGTGAATGAAATGTTTGCTGCCCTCGTAGGGAAGTAAGCATTCAATTTGATGGCCAATGATTTCAATGTGTCATTTCTTCCACTGCTGTTTTCTGGAGACTCAGTTCCATTTTTATACGCAAAACAATAGTTTAGAACAAACATGTCTGTATCGCCTTAACAGGATGTTTATAGATTTCGACGCATGTGGGAGCACATATTGCACAGACTTCACAACTATTTAATATACACTACTGGCCATTAAAATTGCTACACCACGAAGATGATGTGCTACAGACGCGAAATTTAACCGACAGGAAGAAGACGCTGTGATATGCAAATGATTAGCTTTTCAGAGCATTCACACAAGGTTGGCGCCGGTGGGGAAACCTACAACGTGCTGACATGAGGAAAGTTTCCAACCGATTTCTCATACACAAACAGCATTTGACCGGCGTTGCCTGTTGAAACGTTGTTGTGATGCCTCGTGTAAGGAGGAGAAATGCGTACTATCACGATTCCGACTTTGATAAAGGTCGGATTGTAGCCTATCGCGATTGCGGTTTATCGTCTCGCAACATTACTGCTCACGTTGGTCGAGATCTAATGACTGTTAGCAGAATATGAAATCGGTAGGTTCAGGAGGGTAATACAGAATGCCGTGCTGGATCCCAACGGTCTCGTATCACTAGCAGTCGAGATGTCAGGCATCTTATCCACATGGCTGTAACGGATCGTACAGCCACGTCTCGAACCCTGCATCAACAGATGGGGGCGTTTACAAGACAACAACCATCTGCAAGAACAGTTCGACGACGTTTGCAGCACCATCGATTATCAGCTTGGAGACTGTGGCTACGGTTGCCCTTGACGCTGCATCACAGACAGGAGCGCTCGCGATGGTGTACTCAACGACGAACCTGGGTGCACGAATGGCAAAACGTCATTTTTTCGGATGAATTCAGGTTCTGTTTACAGCATCGTGATGGTCGCATTCGTGTTTGGTGACATCGCGGTGAACGCACGTTGGAAGCGTGTATTCGTCATCGCCATACGGGCGCACCACCCGGCGTGATGGTATGGGGTGCCATTGGTTACACGTCTCGGTCACCTCTTGTTCGAATTGACGGCACTTTGAACAGTGGACGTTACATTTCAGATGTGTTACGAACCGTGGCTCTACCCTTCATTCGATCCCTGCGAAACCTCTACATTTCAGCAGGATAATGCACGATCGTATGTTGCAGGTCCTGTACTGGCCTTTCTGGATACAGAAAATGTTCGACTGCTGCCCTGGCCAGCACATTCTCCAGATCTCTCACCAACTGATAACGTCTGGTTAGTGGTGGCCGAGCAACTGGCTCGTCACAATTCGCCAGTCACTACTCTTGATGAACTGTGGTATCATGTTGAAGCTGCATGGGCAGCTGTACTTGCACACGCCACCCAAGCTGTGTTTGACTCAATGCCCATGCGTATCAAGGCCGTTATACGGCGAGAGGTGGTTGTTCTGGGTACTGATTTCTCAGGACCTATGCACCCAAATTGGGTGAAGATGTAATCACATGTCAGTTCTAGTATAATATATTTGTGCAATGAATATCCGTTTAGCAACTGCATTTCTTCTTGGTGTAACAATTTTAATGGCCAGTATTGTAGAAAGCTACTGATGTATCATCGCTACAATATGTAATCTATGATTAATACTGGAGTATGCACACAATTTTACTATGCAACAAATGTTTTGGAATGTGTGGAAAGGTTTGTTCCCTAGCGGGAAACAGTGGTAGTAGCCACAGAGAGAGAACGGTATTGACTAACACCCGCTGACGCTATTTAGAAGCGCATCGCATGTGCTGCCGCCCTCCTACAGCACGAGAAGCATTCGTGCAGCATACGACATTCCACTGCTTCGGCGACAACGCTGACTCAGTCCTCATACCCGAGCAGTAACTCATTACATTAATGGCGTCACTTCCAGTAACTGGCCAGAGCCGCCGTCTGCGTGTATCACGCAGCGTCCAGCACACTTAAACACCTTGTTTCCTCTACTGGTGTACGATCTACTCGCAGTATGCTCAATCGCATACTGCGTTCGATAACGGCGATACGGAATCGAGCACGATGTGAGATAGATAATAGTGTGGAAGATTTATCTACGCTACAAAACGTTCTGCTACGCTACAAAACTGTCTGTAACAGGGCCAATGTAGTGCATATTTCTCAAATTGTATACTTTATAAATTATTTGCTTGACGTTTTGTAAGATGGAGAGGGAGAAGAGGCTCAATACGAATAGCTGACATGAAAACAACAGATTGCTGCCTTCTCCAAACGCAGTAGCATGACCATCTATCTAATTGTGCTGTACTCCTCCTTTGTACCAAATAAACTGGTACTCCTGCCTTATATCAAGTGGGGCCCCCGTGAGCACGCAGAAATGCCGCAACACGACGTGGCATGAACACGACTAATGTCGGAAGAATGGACATGAATGGATGCAGGTGATCAGACAGGATGCATACGTACGTGTCACCTGTCGTATCTAGAAGTACCAGGGGGTCCCATATCACTCCATCTGCACACGCCCCACACCGTTACAGAGCCTCCACCAACTTGAGCAGTCCCCTGCTGACTTGGAGGGACGACGACCGCGGTGGCCACGCGGTTCTAGGCGCTGCAGTCCGGAACCGCGCAACTGCTACGGTCGCAGGTTCGAATCCTGACTCGGGCATGGATGTGTGTGATGTCCTTAGGTTAGTTAGGTTTAAGTAGTTCTAGGTTCTAGGAGACTAATGACCTCATATGTTAAGTCCCATAGCACTCAGAGCCATTTGAACCATTTGAACTTGGAGGGACATGGATTCATGAGGTTGTCTCCATACCCGTACACGTCCATCCGCTCGGTACAATTTGAAAGAAGACTCGTCCGACCAGGCAAAATATTTCGAGTATCAAAAGTCCAATGTCGGTGTTGACGGTCCCAGGTGAGGAGTAAAACTTCGTATCGTGAAGTCATCATGGGTGCACGAGTGGGCTTTCGTCTCCGAAAGCCCATAGTGATGATATTTCGGTGAATGGTTCGCACGCTGACACTTGTCGATGTCCCAGTATTGAATTGTGCCGCAATTTGCGGAAGAGCTGCACTTCTGTCACGTTGAACGATTCTCTTCAGTCGTCGATGTTCCCGTTCTTGCAGGTCTTTTTCCGGCCGCAGGGATGTCGGAGATTTGATGTTTTACCGCATTCCTGATATTCACGGTCCCTCGGAGATGCTGTGTCCTACGTTCAAACTCACTTAAATCTTGATAAACAGGCATAGTGGCAGCAGTAACCGATCTAACAACTGCGGCAAACACTTGTTGTGTTGCCGACCGCAGTGCCGTATTCTGCCTCTTTACATATCTCTGCATCTGAATACGCATGCCTATACCAGTTTCTTTGGCGCTTTAGTAATATGAAATTTACTATGTTATGAATTCTGAAAATCCTTGGTATGTAGCCAGTGGTGGGTGGAACCACATACCAAGCACACAAACTCTGGATTTATAGATGTAGTACTCGTGTTGCGAGCTGGTTCTCGACGTCTTGCCAGATGGAAGTGGTCACTAATGATGGTAGTGTACCGCGGAAACAGGCATGAGTACAACGAACTGTCCATAAGCGCAGCAAGAATCTTACTGTCTGCACACTAAATCGAGCGAAAAATTTCTCTGTCACACCTTTTATTTTACTTGGTTTGTGAGAAATAACAACAGAATTTCACAGAGGAACTGGAGAGGATGTAGAGGATAATTTTAAAGTGAAAAAGGAATTTGTGTGATATAGCGTCTGTGTTATCCCAAGCCGACGAGTCACTTCGTCTGAGGGAAATGCAGACGTCGATTAGGTGAATCAGTTTCAATCCATCTTAGAACAAATACCGGATGTGTGCGCCATTGACTTTGCCGCAAATCTCAAGTTGTCGAGAGACGTCTTATGTTTCGTGAACATGACCTCGAATCGCTCAGTAATTACAGCTACGAAGTTTTCCTCTTTATTTATGGGGTTCTCATACAAATGGGACTTCGTTCGTTTATAGAGATAAAATTCAAGTGGCCTGAGATGGAGTGATCTTGCTGGAGAGTCAACGTCGCCATCTCGCATTGTGGCCAATAAAACTTCCGAGATATCTACTGTTGAAGAATTTTATCGCTTCGTATGTGAAGGAGCCGACGGCATTTCATGGTGGAGCCTCATACATCATCTGATTTTAAGCGCAATCTACAACAAGACCTCAGAATATCTAGGCGCTTCAGTCTGGAACCGCGCGACTGCTACGGTCGCAGGTCCGAATCCTGCCTCAGGAATGGATGTGTGTGATGTCCTTAGGTTAGTCAGGTTTAAGTAGTTCTACGTTCTAGGGGACTGACGACCTCAGATGTTAAGTCCCATAGTGCTCAGAGCCATTTGAACCAACAGACAGGAGCGCCTGCGATGGTGTACTCAACGACGAACCTGGGTACGCGAATGGCAAAACGTCATTTTTTCGCATGAATCCAGGTTCTGTTTACAGCATCATGATGGTCGCATCCGTGTATGGCGACATCGCGGTGAACGCACATTGGAAGCGTGTATTCGTCATCGCCATGCTGGCGTATCACCCGGCGTGGTGGTACGGGGTGCCATTGGTTACACATCTCGGTCACCTCTTGTTCGCATTGACGGCACTTTGAACAGTGGACGTTACATATCAGATGTATTACGACCCGTGGCACTACCCTTCGTTCTATCCCTGCGAAACCCTACTTTTCAGCAGGATAATGCACGACCGCATGTTGCAGGTCCTGTACGGGCCTTTCTGGATACAGAAACTGTCCGACTGCCACCCTGGCCAGCACATTCTCCAGATATCTCACCAACTGAAAACATCTGGTCAATGGTGGCCGAGCAACTGGCTCGTCACAATACGCCAGTCACTACTCTTGATGAACCGTGGTATCGTGTTGAAGCTGCATGGGCAGCTGTACCTATATACGCCAACCAAGCTGTGTTTGACTCAATGCCCAGGCGTATCAAGGTCGTTATTACGGCCAGAGGTGGTTGATCTGGGTACTGATTTCTTACGATCTATGCACCTAAATTGCGTGAAAATGTAATCACATGTCTGTTCTAGTATAATGTATTTGTCCAATGAATATCCGTTTATCATCTGCATTTCTTCTTGGTGTAGCAATTTTAATGGCCAGTAGTGTATTACGAGTCACAGTTTAGTAATAAGAAATGAGCTGATGAATTTCGGTCATAATTGTACGTGAAAAACATGATATTTTGTCTTCCAGCATCAGCTGAATAAGCATTACTTTTCAAAACTCTTGTTTAATTTCATTTTGCATAACAGCTCCTTTTTGCTGCGCCTTAGATAGACATAATGTGCAAATGCAGAATGTTCGTTAAGTGTTCTCCGGCCAGCGGCAGGTCAAGTCAAACCAAGCCAGCGCGCCGCATAGCAATCAAAATGAGAAACATGGACACAGCCGATTCTGCAAATAATATGGCATACCGCAGAAGCTATTGCTTCATCTAGCTCGAGTAAGAAGTCTGAACCGTTAATTCAGCAACTTGACCTCACTGCAGACGGATCATAATGTCGTTCTCACAGCACAGCGCGGATCCACAAAATTACAGACAAATATCTTTAACATCGGTTTGTTGCAGGATTCTCGAACATATTCTCAGTTAGAATATAATGCATTTCCTTGAGACACAGAAGTTGCTGTCCATGCATCAGCACGGCTTTAGAAAGCATCGCTCCTGCGAAACGCAACTCGCCCTTTTTTCACATGGTATCTTGCGAACCATGGATGAAGGGTGTCAGACGGATGCCATATTCCTTGACTTCCGGAAAGCGTTTGACTCGGTGCCCCACTGCAGACTCCTAACCAAGGTACGAGCATATGGGATTGGGTCCCAAGTATTTGAGTAGCTCGAAGACTTCTTAAGTAATAGAACCCAGTACGTTGTCCTCGATGGTGAGTATTCATCGGAGGTGAGGGTATCATCTGGAGTGCCCCAGGGAAGTTTGGTAGGTCCGCTGTTATTTTCTATGTACATAAATGATCTTTCGCATAGGGTGGATAGCAATGTGCGGCTGTTAGCCGATGATTCTGTGGTGTACGGGAAGGCGTCGTCGTTGAGTGACTGTAGGAGGATACAAGATGACTTGGACAGAATTTGTGATTGGTGTAAAGAATGGCAGCTAACTCTAAATATAGATAAATGTAAATTAATGCAGATGAATAGGAAAAAGAATCCCGTAATGTTTGAATACTCCATTAGTAGTGTAGCGCTTGACACAGTCACGTCGATTAAATATTTGGGCGTAACATTGCAGAGCGATATGAAGTGGGACAAGCATGTAACGACAGTTGTGAGGAAAGCGTACAGTCGTCTTCGGTTCATTGGTAGAATTTTGGGAAGATGTGGTTCATCTGTAAAAGAGACCGCTTGTTGTTGTTGTGGTCTTCAGTCCTTAGACTGGTTTGATACAGCTCTCCATGCTCCTCTATCCTGTGGAAGCTTCTTCATCTCCCAGTACCTACTGCAGCCTACATCCTTCTGAATCTGCTTAGTGTATTCATCTCTTGGTCTCCTCTACGATTATTACCCTCCACGCTGCCCTCCAATACTAAATTGGTGATCCCTTGATGTCTCAGAATATGTCCTACCAACCGATCCCTTCTTCTAGTCAAGTTGTGCCACAAGCTCCTCTCTCCTCTTCTCCCCAATTCTATTCAATACCTCCTCATTAGTTATGTGATCAACCCATCTAATCTTCAGCATTCTTCTGTAGCACCACATTTCGAAAGCTTCTATTCTCTTCTTGTATAAGCTACTTATCGTCCACGTTTCACTTCCATACATGGCTACACCCCATACAAATGCTTTCAGAAACGACTTCCTCACATTTAAATCTACACTCGATGTTAACAAATTTTTCTTCTTCAGAAACGCTTTCCTTGCCATTGCCAGTCTACCGCTTATAAAACACTAATACGACCTATTATTGAGTACTGCTCAAGCGTTCGGGATCCCTGTCAGGTCGGATTGAGGGAGGACATAGAAGCAATTCAGAAGCGGGCTGCTAGATTTGTTACTGGTAGGTTTGATCATCACGCGAGTGTTACGGAAATTCTTCAGGAACTCGGCTGGGAGTCTCTAGAGGAAAGGAGGCGTTCTTTTCGTGAATCACTACTGAGGAAATTTACAGAACCAGCATTTGAGGCTGATTGCACTGCAATGTTACTGCCGCCAACTTACATTTCGCGGCAAGACCGCAAAGCTAAGTGAGATTAGGGCTCATACAGAGGCATATATGCAGTTGTTTTTCCCTCGTTCTGTTTGGGAGTGGAACAGGGAGAGAAGATGTTAGTTGTGGTACGAGGTACCCTCCACCACGCACCGTATGGTGGATTGCGGAGTATGTTTGTAGATGTAGATGTAGATGCCGCAAATACGAGGATATGTTTCATAATGTCAAGAAAGAAGGTGCATCCGTGGTATAGGAGCAAGCCTGGCTGTGTTTCTAGCGACACGCAGAGCCTGCCCTGTTTACTTTGCGGACTTAGACTTCGCTTGCTTGTGAGCAAGAACAGGGCCAACCGCTTCAGGAAAGCAACACTTCGATTTACCTTTAACAATGAATATACACTACCAAAAGCTTCCCCCGAGTTGAGGCAAAGATAGCACTATCGTAAACATAAGCAATACACCTTGTATGTCAAGGTCGCTGACAACACGACGTGAGAAAGGATTGAAATCTGCTTAGCGTGGCTTCCGGTTTTGTCACGCTGACGGAAATGTCGGCGCAGTCACGGTGGCACCGCCCGGCTTGGGCGTTCGTACCACAAGCGTGGTTGAGTTGCATTTAGAGATTCCGACAAAAGTCATTACGGCCTTCTGACCCTACGATGTGGTCCACCGTCACACCGCACAACGCTGTTTAAGCAGGGTGCGTCAAATTACGATTGATTTTCGTTGTCACGTGTCGTCCTATTTAAACATCAGTGGGCGTCGCGCGGTCTTTATGTACGACGGTCAACCCAAGACCTGCTCTGGGTGTGGCAAGGAGGGTCATTTCTGTTCTCAGTGTCTGCAACGGCGCATCACTCAACTGCCATCCGCTGAGACGCCGAAAGAGACTCCCTTACTTCGTTGGCCGCTTTCACACGCGACACGCCAATCTGAGGACTCCGACGTAACGGAGTCGCCTGCGCCCCTCCTTTCTCCCAGTGCATCTACGCCTTCCGACCCCGTGCCGGACGCTTCGGTGGAACTTTCAACACCTTTGTGCTGGAACATCGGAAATCCCTTCGGTCTTCCAGTAATGAACGTCGGATGCACAAGCAACGCTCACCAAAGAAGCGCGAGCGGTGGGGCCGCATACATCTGACTGGAATAACTCGCCTCCCATCCATGTTTCAGTACCGATCGCCCTGGTGACACTTTGACGTTTTCTCAAGATGAAGAGGACCACGATGTTACTTTGGGAAACGGACTGGCAGTGATAAATGCGATGCCTGCACGAACCGACGATCTGGAACAACTCTACCCCACTGGCGGCTCGGCTGTTCTGCTGCCGCCATTGGCAATTTTTTCGATGGGTCGCATGTACACAGCTGAGGCGCCGACGACATCGGCATGGAGCAACTATGTCGAGGACGCTCCGGACCCAATGCAGATGCCTGTGGCACCGCAGCATGAGCAACAAAGGCATTACAGCAGCAGTGGATTCTATTGACTTTCGGTGAGCGGCGCTGCCGGGTGTCCCCTTTCTGTTGCCTACTGGCGGCCCACGCGGCGAGCCACAGCTTCGGACGTCCGTGTGGCTACGATTAGGAAGTGCACTTGACCGCCCTCTTGTATGTTGCCGATTTTTACTTTTACCCTCTCCTAGTGACGACCCTGGATGCGGGGTAGCCTCGTATGTTCGTGAGGGTTTATCATTTGAAGAAGTGATGTACCTGACATCCGCGAGGGGTATGACGCTTACCATGATGGGCACCTCCATTGTAAATGTGACACCCCGTGTGGTTCTGGCCATGAACGGGGCAGATCTCGATTTTACTCTGAGATCATTCCCTTCTTACTTGGCCGCTATGAACATTACCTTCTTGGCGGTGATTTCAGTTGTGTTTTACTTTGGAAAGACCAACAACAATACATCAATCCCTGCCAGGAACTGTGCTTTCGTCCGCGGCCTTTCCTTCTGTGACTCATGGGAGATTTGACATGGCGATGCACAAGGCAATACGTATCATATGGGACACTCTGCGAATCGCCTGGATAGGATTTATGTCTCCCAGTGACTCGTCAGAGCTATCCAAGATGCAGAACGCTGGCCTTGGCGTTCTCGGACCACTTTTCATACGCCGGCGTCATGCACATGCGACAGCGGTGGCTTGGTGGCTGGAGTGTGTTAAGCCATTGACACGGCGAGTCTCGCTGCAGTTCGGCCGGGAGGTATCTGCATGGAACCAGCGTACAGCCGACTTCCACTTTGAACTTCCTGACCTTGATACTCAAACAACCTCCCCAGCTGTTCAGATGGATTGCAACAGAATCAAGGACCACGTAGTTGTGCTGACCCGTCGCAGACTGCAGGGAGTGGTCGTGAGGACTCGCCATCAAGATATGGTGTGACAGAAAGACCACCTCAGTGCAGCACATCGTGTTTTACAGGAAACACTGCCGTCAACAATGGGTCTCGGAGCTCGTCACTCTTGGAGGGTATCAGGCCAATAACCAGACAGATATCGTGGCTGGCGTTTTGGAACACTTTCACCACAGCTTCCAGTATGAGAGTCATGCACTAGCAGCTACGTGCAATCTCCGTGCAGCATTGATGACCGTCTACAGCGCTTTTGATCGACTGCAACATGGTTATCTCTTTCTTGTCGTGTAGTGGATGAGCTTCCTCGTCCCCTTCACTGGTACGCTACGTCCTCTCTACGCCAGCGCCTGATCACTTTTCCAGGCTAACGACTGTGTCACCGGACCGGTACCGATCCGTCGCTCCTTACGTCAGGAATACCCGCAGTCAATGCTCGTCTACCTCCCGCCTTGGAGTCACTTACTGGGAGTTTCACGATCCACTTTTCGGGTTCACCATGCAGTAACACACATCCCTCTGTCGCGCGTATGCAGGCAGCCTGTTGATTCTGGTCACGGGAAGAGACCATACGTGTACTTGATCTGATCTCCATATATGGGGATGTGGCAGGCAATGTTTTCAGTGTTGCCAAATCTACATCAATGCCAAATGGTTACAGACTCACGAGAGAAACTGACGCCTCTGCTTCCGATATGTTGGCATCATAATTACATCCACCATACGCCACGCTGCAGCAGTCAACTTCTGGCGCGCCCTCCAAGTCACTCGCATGATCGTTCAGCAACGTCCCCTCCACCGTCTTGATGCTTTGCATTGTGTGAAATATCTGAACGTGCATGTAGTTTCAAGCTGGTGCACATAGCATGGCTCCTTCCGCTGGTGATCGGTCGCATCCTGTACGCCGCGTTGATCTAGTTCCTAACGGCTGGTAACATTTTAAGATCATTTATGATACACTCACCCTCCCCCAGAAAGTTGGGGGACTAGAACCCACCAACGTCTGGTGTAGTGCCGTGTTCTTACATCTGAACACCGTAACAAACAGTGGTCGGGAAATTCTTGGATTTATACACGCTGTGCTCCATCTCTCCCCTTGTGTCAATAGGTCATGTTGTGCCAGTATATGCACATCTGTTTGTCTTTTCTTTTGTGGACAGTAGCTATGTATGCACTTATCTTCCAAGTACGTGCCATGACGTCCAAAGGATTTCTACATTCCGTTACTGCGTGGTTTACCTTGCAACAACGTTGAGGTACGGTATCTATTAACGAGATGGACACTGGTGTGGAACAACTTTCATTAGCATAGGGCCTATCTCCTGACATCAGTCTGGGCGACATGGTATCATGTCACCTGTCGAAAACTTAACATTAACCAGCGTTTATGTATGATTTGTTTAATGGATATTCCTTCATTCTTCACCTGTCACTCGGTGGATGATGACGCCCACTGCCTCACTGCGCTGGTGTTCGTGAAGCCTGGACAGTGGACGCTGGTGCTACAAATGGTGGCCTGTATCCTCCGCGCCACTCCATCAGTGGTCTAACCATATGTTGTCATTCGCACAGAGGACATGTTTTTTCCTGCAGCCAAGACTCATGCGATAGTCTGGGTCAAAGGGTGGACAGTCGCCTGCTTTTATGAAGACGGTGACAAATCGCAGCTTGGTATTTGGTCCCTCTTACGGAATAAGCATGCGGTGATTGAAACACGTTCTCACTACCGCTCATGTTTCGCCAACACCAACACACGTTATTTCAAGCCCCCAGCTGGCACAGCACTAGGTGCCGCACTGTCCTTGTTTTCCATTCGTGTATCCCCTATCTACCACTGCTATGTCACACAATAAAATTTCGTAATTACAATTAAGTATCTCCTTCCCTGACTGTCCCTTCTTGTCGACTTCCAGTTGGTTGGTGGTGTTAGGGACGCTGTAGCCAGGCCTGGTGTGGTCGACCTTGCCCACTCTGCCCCCTTCCCCCCCCCCCCCCCCCCCTTTCTTGCTATGAAGCTGGAGACGACCTATAAGTACTCATATCCCATCATCTTTATCTTCTGTCTGCTTACAAGGAACGATCAGTTTTCCCCATTGTATTTTCTGACGTTATCTGCTGGTTTGGTGTATTGTTTGCTTATCAATAAAGTTTATATGGCAATACTGACCCTACGACTTATCTTAGAAGCTAGATTAAGGAAGGGCAAACCTACGTTTCTAGCATTTGTAGACTTAGAGAAAGCTTTTGGCAATGTTGACTGGAATACTCTCTTTCAAATTCTGAAGGTGGCAGGGGTAAAATACAGGGAGCGAAAGGCTATTTACAATTTGTACAGAAACCAGATGGCAGTTATAAGAGTCGAGGGACATGAAAGGGAAGCAGTGGTTGGGAAGGGAGTGAGATAGGGTTGTAGTCTCTCCCCGATGTTATTCAATCTGTTTATTGAGCAAGCAGTGAAGGAAACAAAAGAAAAATTCGGAGTAGGTATTAAAATCCATGGAGAAGAAATAAAAACGGGGAGCAAAATAACTCACGATGGTCGAAGTGGAGAGGACATAAAATGTAGACTGGCAATGGCAAGGAAAGCGTTTCTGAAGAAGAAAAATTTGTTAACATCGAGTATAGATTTAAGTGTCAGGAAGTCAGTTCTGAAAGTATTTGTATGGAGTGTAGCCATGTATGGAAGTGAAACATGGACGATAACTAGTTTGGACAAGAAGAGAATAGAAGCTTTCGAAATGTGGTGCTATAGAAGAATGCTGAAGATTAGATGGGTAGATCACATAACTAACGAGGAATTATTGAATAGGATTGGGGAGAAGAGAAGTTTGTGGCACAACTTGACCAGAAGAAGGGATCGGTTGGTAGGACATGTTCTAGGCATCAAGGGATCACCAATTTAGTATTGGAGGGCAGCGTGTAGGGTAAAAATCTTAGAGGGAGACCAAGAGATGAATACACTAAGCAGATTCAGAAGGATGTAGGTCGCAGTAGGTACTGTGAGATGAAGAAGCTTGCACAGGATAGAGTAGCATGGAGAGCTGCATCAAACCAGTCTCAGGACTGAAGACCACAACAACAACAAAGTTTATATTTCTCTCATGTTCCACAAAAATTATTAATTAATTGGTGGTGGTGGTTAGTGTTTAACGTCCCGTCGACAACGAGGTCATTAGAGACGGAGCGCAAGCTCGGGTTGGGGATGGATTGGGAAGGAAATCGGCCGTGCCCTTTCAAAGGAACCATCCCGACATTTGCCTGAAACGATTTAGGGAAATCACGGAAAACCTAAACCAGGATGGCTGGAGACGGGATTGAACCGTCGTCCTCCCGAATGTGAGTCCAGTGTGCTAACTACTGCGCCACCTCGCTCGGTTAATTAATTAATTAATTAAAAAGTAGAGTGCTGGGAAAAATCGGTAGAGCGCTTAAAAGAAGGGCAGTTCCGCTTGCAGCGCCGAACACGTCAGACGTGTTTATTCGTCAGGTCCACCGGAGCATTTGAAGTCAAGTGGCGCGTTGTGAATTTTTTGAGTGGTTTTTCGACGTTCCCATCCTTTGTGTTGGATTTAAATGTGTTTTTGGTAGCGCTTCCGACCGCTGCATTGTCAGCATGTCGTCCAATTTGAAACCACTTAAAGGTACGGTTAGTTTTGCTTTAGAGAAGTCTGCCCGTAGTGTACACCCAAGTTCCCTCGAATATAATGACTGGTTAATGGAAACGTTTGGTGTTACTTCAGATCAGATTCACACCGCATATTTTGACACTGAGCCTTACGTTTTCTTGTAAAATTCGTGAACCCCCTCCAAGCAGACAAATAGTTACTTAAGCATGGCAATCAGTTTTCTTTCTGTCGTAGAGATGGGTCAGTTAGTGTTGCATTCCTTGTCAGTGTTGATGTTGAATATGCCAGGGTGTGGGTTTTCAACTTGTCACTGGAAGAAGGTGATCAGTATCTTGAGGATGTGTTGCTTAAATCTGATGATGTTAAGGGCATTCGCTGGGAAAGCTGGTCGAGTCAACACCGCCTTCTATGTTATAATGGCATACCTTCGTCGTGATGCACATTAAACAGATCATCCAGTCACGTCTTCAGATTTGTGGTTATCGGATCCATGTTACTTATGGTGGACAAGTGGCAACATACTTCTCATGTAACGAGAGTGTTCACCAACATCTCAATTGTCGGTAGTAGACGTTTGTTCGCACAAATTCTCCTCAACAGCGACATAAATTGTCGGTAGCAGACCTCTTTGGGCCTGGTGATGATTCTAGTGGCAGTCCACAGCCCAATCGGAGGTTATCCGCGAGCAATCGACGGAGCTTCGGTTACGCAACGCTCGGAGGTCTTGTCATTGAAGTTTGTTCTGCAGGTGTCGTCTTAGGTTGTTTCTCTTGTCGCCTGCTGCGCCTGTTGTTCCATCCCTGTCTGTTATGCCGTAATATCCCCCGAAGCTTACTTTGCCTGATCCAGCTCGGGAATATTCAGATCTTTTGCTTTACCGCCTACTCATCCGGCTGCTAAGGCGATTTTGCCTCGCAGCAGGCGTAAACAGCGTACCCAACCAGATCGCACTGTCTAGTGCAGTAAATCACGGCTTAAGAATTATACAGGGCGTGGGACTAGTCCCTCTATCTTGCACTCTTCTACGGAGTCAGCAATGGACTGGTGGTCGGAATGTGACATAAATGTAATCTGCAATGGTCCCATTTTGGTAGATGACTCAGGGAATTACCCATGTTACTTTTAATGTCAGGTGTACTGAATTTTGCTGCTCACCTTCAGTTTATTTATGGTTCTAGTGCAAACACATTACAGAGGGTTTCAGATCTTTTCTAACCCTTAACCCGAAACATCTCTGAAATGTGGGTAAGTAGAAACATGCAGTCTGGTTTCAAATGGCTCTGAGCACTATGGGATTTAACTTCTGAGGTCATCAGTCCCCTAGAACTTAAGAACTACTTAAACCTAACTAACCTAAGGATATCACACACATCCATGCCCGAGGCAGGATTCGAACCTGGGACCGTAGCGATTGCGTGGTTCCAGACTGTAGCACCTAGAATCGCTCGGCCACTCCAGCCGGCAAACATGCGGTCTCTCAGACCACCTAATATTTTATATCACAGAAGAGCTCCACATAAGTTTACAGACATCAAGTAAATAGTTAATTCATGTTATAAGGAAATTTAATACTTTTCAGCCCGTATAAACACTTTGTTGTTTAAATTATATAAAATAAACACGAAATATCACAAGTACGTGCAGTCATTCAGTGTCAGATTTCATATGATTTTCACCAGTGTTGTACCAGACAATATATTCCTAAATATAAATAAAATATTGCAGAAAATGTAAAAAAGATAATAATCAAATGAAATGAAATAGTAAATCACATGTCTTTTGGACATCTTTCTGCTGCATTCCAGGCAAACTTTGTGACCACGTTTCATGCATTCGTACGCCGTTTTCCTCTTCTTGGATGCAAGGAGCTTCATACACGTCTTTCATTTGTCCATTCTATCACTTGGTGTGCCTTCGCTTGATTGCCGAGTGTCTCCGAGAACGTTGTGTATCATTTCCGTGAACTTTTGAATTTCCAGGGGTGTTGTTAGTTGTGGCTCTATCAGCTCCATGGCCAGACTTACGGTGAATTTGGGACGTGTTAAGGCGGGTCCACAGTGAGCGCGCCGCGCCGCGCTGCTGCAGCCCGCGCACAGCTGTAGCAGAGCTCCGAGGCGCGCTCTGTGCTCCAGTTGGAGAGCGCGCCTGGTCTGAAGATGGACCGAGCCAAGATTGTGCGCCCGTCAGCCGAAGCCCCGTCTAAACTGAGCACGCGCAAACGCGCCACATCCTTTGATGTACCGACGACAGCCGGAAAACTGCTCGGCTCTGCACGCACGGCACCACGCGGCGCAGCGCGGTTCGCCGCCCACACAGCGCGCACAGCCGCGCAGCGCACAGCCGTTCTGCGCAGCGCGGCACGGCGCGCTCCGTGTGGACCCGCCTTTAGCATGCGGTTTCCTCTGCAGCACAAATACAGAAAAAAAAACTGTTCACGCAACAGCCTGAGTTGCTTTGGCAAGCTCTCTCTCTTCACCTGTCAGGACACATCCATCTACATCTACATTTACATTTATACTCCGCAAGCCACCCAACGGTGTGTGGCGGAGGGCACTTTACGTGCCACTGTCATTACCTCCCTTTCCTGTTCCAGTCGCGTATGGTTCGCGGGAAGAACGAATGTCAGAAAGTCTCCGTGCGCGCTCGAATCTCTCTAATTTTACATTCGTGATCTCCTCGGGAGGTATAAGTAGGAGGAAGCTATATTAGGTACCTCATCCAGAAACGCACCCTCTCGAAACCTGGCGAGCAAGCTACACCGCGATGCAGAGCGCCTCTCTTGCAGAGTCTGCCACTTAAGCTTGCTAAACATCTCCGTAACGCTATCGCGCTTACCAAATAACCTTGTGACGAAACGCGCCGCTCTTCTTTGGATCTTCTCTATCTCCTCCGTCAATCCGATCTGGTACGGATCCCACACTGATAAGCAATACTCAAGTATAGGTCGAACGAGTGTTTTGTAAGCCACCTCCTTTGTTGATGGACTACAATTTCTAAGGACTCTCCCAATGAATCTCAACCTGGTACCCGCCTTACCAACAATTAATTTTATATGATCATTCCACTTCAAATCGTTCCGCACGCATACTCCCAGATATTTTACAGAAGTAGCTGCTACCAGTGTTTGTTCCGCTATGATATAATCATACAATAAAGGATCCTTCTTTCTATGTATTCGCAATACATTACATTTGTCTATGTTAAGGGTCAGTTGCCACTCCCTGCACCAAGTGCCTATCCGCTGCAGATCTTCCTGCATTTCGCTACAATTTTCTAATGCTGCAACTTCTCTGTATACTACAGCATCATCCGCGAAAAGCCGCATGGAGCTTCCGACACTATCTACTAGGTCATTTATATATATTGTGAAAAGCAATAGTCCCATAACACTCCCCTGTGGCACACCAGAGGATACTTTAACGTCTGTAGACGTCTCTCCATTGATAACAACATGCTGTGTTCTGTTTGCTAAAAACTCTTCAGTGCAGCCACACAGCTGGTCTGATATTCCGTAGGTTCTTACTCTGTTTAACAGGCGACAGTGCGGAACTGTATCGAACGCCTTCCGGAAGTCTAGGAAAATAGCATCTACCTGGGAGCCTGTATCTAATATTTTCTGGGTCTCATGAACAAATAAAGCGAGTTGGGTCTCACACGATCGCTGTTGATTCCTACAGAGTAGATTCTGGGTTTCCAAAAACGACATGATATTCGAGCAAAAAACATGTTTTAAAATTCTACAACTCACTATCTTTCTCAAAATATATGTAGACATTGAAGAGGTAAGTGCTTCGCGAGTCTGCCACAATTTTTATACCGTATTTGGCTGGTTTACTAGGCATATAAGCGCGGAAAGGACATTTTCCTCTGAATGGTACTAACATTTCATTCACTGCAACGTTGCCTTTTACACAGTACAGTTGCTGAGAATTAAAAATGAATTTCTCAAAAATGGTTGATATTGCAGCTTTCTTTCGTCTCTGGTAGTCGCATCGTCAAGTCTCAGGCTGCTTAGAAGTGTTTCAAAGCGCTTTGCCCACATTGTCACCACAAATATAGGACGACTGGTCAGATCCTTTTCGAAAAGAGACAGCATATCTTCGTGAGACGATTTGAATATTGATGTCATCTTTAGAAGGCCTACGAAACCTTTGATTTCAGCGTTGTCAGTATCTCTGTAATTCGACGGATTAGTTGTTTCCTGCAACTTTGCCATTATTGTATTCAGTTCCACATTTGTATGTAAAACTATTTCATCTATCATGTCATCATCAAATAAATTCTCCCCCATTTGAGATTTAGGAGGACTTTGTCAAAAACTTCGACGTTTGGCTGTTAGCCCAGGCATTCCTCCTTTCAGCATTTTGTGTTCTAGTGTTCTTCTCGTTCTAACAGGCTCTGAACGCTCCAATTGGGAATTATTTTTACCGTAAAAGTACTATGTTTGCTGCGATGTATTATCTGTAGTATAGACCGCTCTAGGCTCTTCTTCCAACAAAACATTTTCTTCACTAGTATTACTCTCTCTCGATTCTGGCCGCGGGATTGGTTGTATTTTTCACTTTATCATGGTTGTGCTTTATGCATAGTCTGACATGGTCAAACTGTGGCGCACTTGCAAATTTACGTAGAGGAAGCTCCGTTATCTTTTCCGTAAAAATCCTCGGAACCTTGGGCTGGGTGGTGACGTCCGCTGCCTGTTGCGTCCTGTTGACCAGTCACCTCATTTTAATTTTAGTGGTGATCTCCGCGAATTGGCTCTTACGATGCCTTTGAGGAATTTAAATTTCCAACGTTGACGGAATTCATCTTTTTTTACTGCGACGTCTAGTAGCGGACTTGACAGTTTTTATTTGTTCGACGTTTTGTGTTACCAGATTCTTGCAGTCGACGTAATTCCTGAGGCTCACTGGCCACTGTGCTGTTTCAGCGACTGTGATCCTCGCTCAACAACACGTGAAATATTCTTGTGCTCAGTGGAAGCTCCACGTTTCCCGTCTAGCTGAAGAGCGCGTTGATGCCGTGATTGGAGCTGAGTGGGAGTTTTGCCTCCTCTCGGTAGAGCGTTACCCATCTTTATATGGGTGGTGGTCTGGGTATGCAAAGCCGCAAATTCTAGAAACGCTGATATGTTCTTGTTATGTTCGCTTTCTCAGCATTGGTTGTATGGTTGGCGTTTGATGGATAGTGTGGTGAAAGATGCAGAAAGAAAAAAATACAGCAATTGGTTAGAAACCGAAAGGTTGTGCCATCACACCCCAGATAGGTCAGTCTTTTTTACTCTGCCCTTCAACCTAACATAAAAAAGGGGGTGGCGTCTCTGACTAGTAATCAATACGTCCTTGGTACCACCGCTTAAATTGTGAATAAAAGTCATCATCAATGTCGGGAGAAGGCTTCCGCCATAATAAGTTACCGTATTTCTCTCAACGGCCTTGTCAATGACGACGGAGGAATGACAGAGGTTCAGGGCACCCTCTTGCCGTTAGTGTGGGAACCTACCCCAAAAGGCGGAAGAATCAGCAGTGGTTGCAGAAGGCATTGGAAACCGCTGCATTAAAAATACATAATTTGTACCTACAGGGCATGTGACCTGTAATTGAAAGAAAATGTCATTGTGGGCTCTCCATTGTTGAAAGATCCCGGAAGAGTATTCCATTCGGAACTCCAGGAGAGGACTGCCAAAGGGGTGGTGATTACGAGAAAAACATTGACAGCGAAAGGGCAACGTTCTACGAGTCTGGGTGCGGAGTGTCAGAATTTTGAAAGTGGCAGGGAAACTAGAAAATCTGAAAACGGAAATGCTAAGGCACGATCGGGGTCATTGAAATGAGGATTTCTCTTCAGACAAGTATAGGGTAATATCAGTAGCCACAGAAAATGGTGTAACAGCAGTAGGATTCGTTAAGAATGGGAAGGTGGGGAACAGCTCAGTGATAGGGTTGTTGGCAGCAAGCCAACTCCGACAATCTGGTCGATGTGAGAGCCAGCATCTCGTCAGCTGATGTGAAGTCTTCGGTGCTTCTGCCCCCGGCTTGCTGAGAGCCGAACTGGTGATGATTGGGGCACCATCAACCTGTCGCTTTATCCGGGAGGTGCGCTAAAAGTTGCTGCCGTAGACGTGCATCTGTGAGCAGATAGCAGCGCTTGCAGCCCACGTCTGTGGAGAGACACGTCGTAACTCCGCACTACTGACTACATCACGTGAAGACATATTGGTGTTTACTAGGTCACACCCCTTCAATGTCCAGGTGAGTGCTCTGGTAACAAGCAGTCTGCGATCTGGTGGATGACACCACTGTACGAGCTACGCCTGCTGCCTGCTACCCGGTGAGGCATCGAGATGTCAATGTGAGCAGCCGCAACAGAGACAACGGCCTCTTCTGAGATGTAGAAATAAGTTTGATCCAAGGCTGCGTGCTGCGTCCTCACCATAGCCGTGAAGAAGACCATGAAACCTAACAATTGCATAAATGCATGTCTTGCTCATACTGTTTCACTAGCGCACAGAACGCCAACTGACCTTCACCACTGTACTCCACGCTTCGCCATCCTGCAACCATAAGAGCCCACGTCCTTACAAACTGGAGACAGAGATGTTTACATCGATTACTGCCCCGGTAGTAGAACCACGTCTTCAGTATCATCGTCGTCGCAGTGGAATTCCACCGCGGCGTAATGCAGTGAGGTGAGTGAGCATCTTTCTATTTGCCCTTCTGCTTCTGCTTATTTTGTGTAGCCATGACGAATCTTACGGACATTAATGCCAATGTCAAGGTGTCGTTTGTTAAGCCGCAGAAACCTGCAAACTTTTCGCTGTTTAGAGGAAATGTCTGGCAAGTGTATTTAACATCAGTGAAATGCAAATTGTGTACTTTATCAGTTCATGAATTGCCATGCAGTTAAGTCAGTATCAGCCACGCGTGACATTTGTAAACGATTTGGTCATTTAGCACAGTACTGTTCTGAATCACTTTGGGTCATATTCCGGCGTGGAAATTAATTTGTTTTATTGTTGTTAGTATCAGTTTGTACTTTTGTAAAGGGTACTGTATTTAGTTGTTAGCAAGGCCATGACGAATTGTATTTAAATAAGGAGTAGTAATATTCATGAATAGCCATGGTGCGGACGTTAAGTTGTAATAAGTGTGTGACAGTAGTGTATTTAACTGTCTGTATCGTCGTTTTTGGTTTTCCCTTTTTGTCGTGTTCTGTAGAGATATAGTTGTTAACGAGACAATTATGTCCTTGTCGATCCTACAGGGGGCTAAAATGCAGAAAAAAACTGAGAATTTTATCAGCTGCTGTAGCTCGTTTACAGGAGAGCAGTGCAGGGCAACTCAAGAGCACTAGGAATATGGAGAGAGTAAGTGTATTTTGAATAAAATGTATATGGTTTGATTTTAAAAATTTAAGCCGTACCACGATCTTCTATATATGCGGTGATATATGATTCGTACATGCTCAGCAAGAACTACTCAGTGGCGTTAAGAAACGTTGGTTGAAACAATTTTTCATCAGAAAAAAGTTATTTCGCGTGTGATAGATAAACGGCCCGCTCTGACGACCCTTAATTCGTGGTAGCAAAATATGGAGTGAAGAATTAAACTGATTTCAACACGTCAGATATCGATTTGTTATAGGAACGGCAAAATACAATTTCAGAAGGATTGTGATAACATCTATGAAATCAGCGAGCAATCGACAATGTAGTGCTGTAGCTATAAATACTGCATATCTTATGCATAAGCAAATGGAATTCAGTTGATATAAATTTAGGTTAATGCTGAAGAGTTTGTTGCTACATGTAAATCGTCTTTGATACGATTATCAATAATCGTTATGAAATTATACTACAAGAGACTGCATTTTACTGAATCATCTTTTCTTTTCGGAAGATCACAGTTCGTAGTAACTGATGGAAAGGCATCGAGTAAAACAGAAGTAATATCTGGTGTTCCCCAAGGAACTGTCATAGACCATCTGATGTTCCTGAGCCAAATGAAGGATTTAGGAGACAATCTGACTAGCACTCTTAGGCTGTTTGCAGACGATGCTGACACTTATAAAGTCATCAGATGATCTAAACCAATAGCAAAACGATTTAGATAAGATATCTGTATCGTGTAAAAGCGGCAATTGACTCTAAATAATAAGTTATAAGTCATCTACATGAGTACCAAAAGCAATCCGCCGAATTTCGGTTACACGATAAATCACTCCAAACTAAAGGCTGTAAATTCAACTAAATACACTCCTGGAAATGGAAAATAGAACACATTGACACCGGTGTGTCAGACCCACCATACTTGCTCCGGACACTGCGAGAGGGCTGTACAAGCAATGATCACACGCACGGCACAGCGGACACACCAGGAACCGCGGTGTTGGCCGTCGAATGGCGCTAGCTGCGCAGCATTTGTGCACCGCCGCCGTCAGTGTCAGCCAGTTTGCCGTGGCATACGGAGCTCCATCGCAGTCTTTAACACTGGTAGCATGCCGCGACAGCGTGGACGTGAATCGTATGTGCAATTGACGGACTTTGAGCGAGGACGTATAGTGGGCATGCGGGAGGCCGGGTGGGCGTACCGCCGAATTGCTCAACACGTGGGGCGTGAGGTCTCCACAGTACATCGATGTTGTCGCCTGTGGTCGGCGGAAGGTGCACGTGCCCATCGACCTGGGACCGGACCGCAGCGACGCACGGATGCACGCCAAGACCGTAGGATCCTACACAGTGCCGTAGGGGACCGCACCGCCACTTCCCAGCAAATTAGGGACACTGTTGCTCCTGGGGTATCGGCGAGGACCATTCGCAACCGTCTCCATGAAGCTGGGCTACGGTCCCGCACACCGCTAGGCCGTCTTCCGCTCACGCCCCAACATCGTGCAGCCCGCCTCCAGTGGTGTCGCGACAGGCGTGAGTGGATGGACGAATGGAGACGTGTCGTCTTCAGCGATGAGAGTCGCTTCTGCCTTGGTGGTATGATGGTCGTATGCGTATTTGGCGCCGTGCAGGTAAGCGCCACAATCAGGACTGCATACGACCGAGGCACACAGGGCCAACACCCGGCATCATGGTGTGGGGAGCGATCTCCTACACTGGCCGTACACCTCTGGTGATCGTCGAGGGGACACTGAATAGTGCACGGTACATCCAAACCGTCATCGAACCCATCGTTCTACCATTCCTAGACCGGCAAGGGAACTTGCTGTTCCAACAGGACAATTCACGTCCGCATGTATCCCGTGCCACCCAACGTGCTCTAGAAGGTGTAAGTCAACTACCCTGGCCAGCAAGATCTCCGGATCTGTCCCCCATTGAGCATGTTTGGGACTGGATGAAGCGTCGTCTCACGCGGTCTGCACGTCCAGCACGAACGCTGGTCCAACTGAGGCGCCAGGAGGAAATGGCATGGCAAGCCGTTCCACAGGACTACATCCAGCATCTCTACGATCGTCTCCATGGGAGAATAGCAGCCTGCATTGCTGCGAAAGGTGGATATACACTGTACTAGTGCCGACATTGTGCATGCTCTGTTGCCTGTGTCTATGTGCCTGTGGTTCTGTCAGGGTGATCATGTGATATATCTGACCCCAGGAATGTGTCAATAAAGTTTCCCCTTCCTGGGACAACGAATTCACGGTGTTCTTATTTCAATTTCCAGGAGTGTACTTAACATTACACCTAAGAAGAACTTGGAACGATTACATAGATAATGCTGTGGGTAAAGCAAACCAGAGACTACGATTTATTGGCAGTATAGTGAGAAAATGCAGCAGGTGTATTAAGAAAACTGCTTGCACCATGCATCTACGTCATCTTCTGGAGGACTGTTGTGTAGTGTGGGATCCGCAACAGACAGGATCAATGAAGGGCATCGAAAAAGTTCTAATAAGGGCAATTCGTTTTGTAGTATTCCGAAGTAAAGGACAGAGAGCCATGGATATGATACATGAATTGCGGTTATTAAAAATAATGCATTTTTCGTTGCGGCAGGATCTTCTCATGAAATTTCAATCACCTACTTTCTCGTCAGACAGGAAAAATATTTTGTTGGCACCCTCCTAAATAGGAAGGAATCAACATTATAATAAAATAAGAGAAATCAGAGCTCGCACGGAAAGATATAAGTGTTCGTTTTTCCTACGCACTGTTCGAGAATGGAACGTTAGAGAAATAGCTTGAAGACGGTTTGCTGAACACTCTTACAGATGCTTAATTGTGAATTGCAGAGTTATCATGTAGATGTAGAATCTTCCACTCGCCACTGGAATCATCATGAGTAATAGCGCGAGGCCTACAGTAAGGGTTGATGTTGAACATATAGAGCACTAGTACCTCGAAACTACTTGCAGCTACATGTACGCAAAGTAAACTGTAAGTGAAACTAGTGTTATTAGTTGTTGGTTGGTCAGGCCCCAGTACGTGTCACGTGCGTAGTCCCGGCTCCTGCTTTAGTTGTTTACACGAGGTAAACACGCAGCCGCCTCCTACGCCATCGCCGAGGCGGCGCAACTCGCGTGGCGTTTCTCCAGCGGCGATCGTTGGGGCGAAAACGCGAGCAGCTTCCACAGCGCGCAAACGTGCCTGAGGCAGTCAGAGCATTTGCGTCGCCTTCGCTCTCGCTCGCCTCCTACGCTACGAAGCACATTCTCAGACGCCACAGGGGTGTATTTCCATGAAAATAAAGATTTTTTAAGCAGAATGATGTCTTCTTTAATGTAAATGACCACGGAAAGTTTTCCCAAAAGGAACCAATAACTGACGCAGTTTCATTTGAATTTGTAAATATTTGTACGCCACACAGTACGCCTGCGTGATGTAACACCTAAAACCACAAATGTGCAACGTGCTGAATAGCTACAATGTACAATGAAATGAATGGACGTCGCTAACTTAAATGAGAAATCTCCGAAGACAGTTAAATTTAATTCTCGTCCATCACAAATTTTGTTAAATTAAGGCTGCAATTTACTATACCATTTCTAAGTGCTATAACAATGATGGGAATGCACAAAGCTTAAGATCAATAGATAATGATGAATAACTCTGTTCGACTAGGGTTCTGTTTCTGATACAAACACCAAAAATTTTTGCAGCACCTCGTTTCCAAGCGTTCCGGAACCTGGACAGAAAATTGGAATAGAGATTAACATAAACATCATTTCCGCCCTTTTTATTGCTCATTAAAACTACACATACGACCATACAGCAAGACCTTCAGAGGTGGTGATCCACACTGGTGCACACACCGATACCTCTAACACCCAGTAGCACGTCATGATGCATTGAAGCATGCATGTATACTTCGTGGCATACTGTCCACAAGTTCATCAAGGCATTGTTGGTTCAGATTGTCCCACTCCTCAACGGCGAATCGGCATAGATCCTCAGTCTGGTTGGTGCGGCACGTCGTCCATAAACAGCCCTTTTCAATCTATCCCACGCATGTTCCTTAGGGTTCATGAATGGAGAACATGTTGGCCACTCTAGTCGAGCGATGTCGTTATCCTGAAGGAAGTCATTCACAAGATGTGCACGATGTGGGCGCGAGTTGTCGTCCATGAAGACGAATGCCTCGCCAATATACTAACAGTATGGTTGCACTATCGGTCGGAGGATGGCATTCACGTACCGTACAGCCATTACAGCGCCTTCCATGACCACCAGCGGTGTACGTCGGCCACACATAATACCACCCCAAAACAGTACGGAACCTCCACCTTGCTGCACTCGCTGGACAGTGTGTCTACGGCGTTCAGCCTACCGGGTTGCCTCCAAACAGGTATCCGACGATTGTCTGGTTGAAAGCATATGCGACATTCATCGGTGAGCAGAACGTGATGCCAATCCTGAGCGGTCCATTCAGAATGTTGTTGGGCCCATCTGTACCGCGCTGCATGGTGTCGTGGTTGCAAAGGTGGACCTCGCCATGAACGTCGGGAGTGAAGTTGTGCATCATGCAGCCTATTGCGCACAGTTTGAGTCTAGACATGACGTCCTGTGGCTGCACGAAAAGCACTATTCAACATGGTGGCACTGCTGTCAGGTTTCCTCCGAACCATAGTCCATAGGTAACGGTCATGCCCTGCAGTAGTAGCCCTAGGGCGGTCTGAGCGAGGCATGTCATGGACAGTTCCTGTCTCTTTGCATCTCCTCCATGTCCGAACAACATCGCTTTGGTTCACTAAGAGACGCCTGGACACTTCCAATGTTGAGAACCCTTCCTGGCACAAAGTAACGATGCGGACGCGATCGAACAGCGGTATTGACCGTCTAGGCATGGTTGAACAACAGACAACACGAGCCGTGTACCTCCTTCCTGGTGGAATGACCGGAACTGATTGGCTGTCGGACCCCATCCGTCTAACAGGCACTGCTCATGCATGGTAGTTTACATCCTTCGGCGGGTTTAGTGACATCTCTGAACAGTCAAAGGGGCTGTGTCTGTGATAGAAAATCTACAATCAGGAGTCCTGGGAACCGGGGTGATGCAAAACTTTTTTTGATGTATGTATTAAAGTGTGTGCTTCTGAAGCAGTTTACCATGGGAAATTCAGATATGTAAACAAAATATTGCTGTCAGGGATACTTTATATATATATATATATATATATATATATATATATATATATATATATATATATATATATATATAAAAATAAACAAACCAACCAACCTCAACCACAATTAATGGCAAACACAGGAACGTTATAGAGAAATACGGGTATGTTGCCGTATCCAGTAGTGATGGAACGTGTAAATTTCTTGTTCAACAGCAGGTGCGAAGAATCATTGGGTTATCCTCCGCCATACCTATGTGATTAAGACTATCTTCAATAGCTCATTAACTCGAACGGCGACAGCCGGTTGCTGCCTCGGCAGTAAACCTTCACGCTTCCCAGAAGCAGGTGCATCGAGTTTACAACAGCGGTGTTAGCCGCAATTTGTGTCAGTCTTAACGAGTGGATGTTTTTGCTATCAGGTATACTTCTCTGTCATATTTCCGAGCGCAGTTGAACTTATAAGTTCCTGTGATTAAACTTATTTAGCCTGATTTTGAAGGTAAACTGACTGCTTGTTTTTACATATCAGCGTTTCTCTAGTATTAATGTGGTACAGGTGTATTACTGAAGACGTATTTTTAAATTTTCAGAAATGCCACGTCGCCGTGGATATTGATATAAGGCAGACAACTTCTGTTATATCTGTGGGAAGTTCACCTTTGTCAGAAATAGGAAGATAATTTCAACAGTCATAAAGAAAGCATGTAAACATTACTTTGGAGGAGAGGTAGGAGACCAGGATAAAGACAGTCACCACATTTCTGTTGTGCTATATGTTACTAAAAACTAATTCAATGGTGGAAAGGTAAAGAGAATGCGGCGTTCTTCCCTGAGCCCATGGTGTGGAGAGAACCCAAGGACCCCGTTACTGAACGTTATTTCTGTCTAACAAAAATTCAGGATGTCACAAAAAAAATCGAAGACGCATATTGTTTTCCCAGGTCTGCCTTCATCGATAAAAGCTCCAGATCAAATTCGGAGTGACAATGAAGCAAGTAGTACTGAAGAAATCACAGATAATGATCCTTTATATCACTGCACAAGTGAGTCATCACCACATTTGTTAACACAAGCAGATTTAAATGATTTAGTGCGTGATGTAGGAATAAGCAAACAAAAGGCGCAGCTGCTTGGTTCAATATTACAAGAACATAATCTACTCCACCAAAGTACTAATATCATTGTGTTCAGGCACAGAGAACATGCCTTTATTTCCTATTTTGCAACTGACGGAGCACTGACATTTTGCAGTGACGTTGCTGGCCTAATTAAAGAGCTGAACTTCACCTACACTCCTGGAAATTGAAATAAGAACACCGTGAATTCATTGTCCCAGGAAGGGGAAACTTTATTGACACATTCCTGGCGTCAGATACATCACATGATCACCCTGACAGAACCACAGGCACATAGACACAGGCAACAGATCATGCACTATGTCGGCACTAGTACAGGGTATATCCACCTTTCGCAGCAATGCAGGCTGCTATTCTCCCATGGAGACGATCGTAGAGATGCTGGATGTAGTCCTGTGGAACGGCTTGCCATGCCATTTCCACCTGGCGCCTCAGTTGGACCAGCGTTCGTGCTGGACGTGCAGACCGCGTGAGACGACGCTTCATCCAGTCCCAAACATGCTCAATGGGGGACAGATCCGGAGATCTTGCTGGCCAGGGTAGTTGACTTTCACCTTTTAGAGCACGTTGGGTGGCACGGGATACATGCGGACGTGCATTGTCCTGTTGGAACAGCAAGTTCCCTTGCCGGTCTAGGAATGGTAGAACGATGGGTTCGATGACGGTTTGGATGTACCGTGCACTATTCAGTGTCCCCTCGACGATCACCAGAGGTGTACGGCCAGTGTAGGAGATCGCTCCCCACACCATGATGCCGGGTGTTGGCCCTGTGTGCCTCGGTCGTATGCAGTCCGGATTGTGGCGCTCACCTGCACGGCGCCAAACACGCATACGACCATCATTGGCACCAAGGCAGAAGCGACTCTCATCGCTGAAGACGACACGTCTCCATTCGCCCTCCATTCACGCCTGTCGCGACACCACTGGAGGCGGGCTGCACGATGTTGGGGCGTGAGCGGAAGACGGCCTAACGGTGTGCGGGACCGTAGTCCAGCTTCATGGAGACGGTTGCGAATGGTCCTCGCCGATACCCCAGGAGCAACAGTGTCCCTAATTTGCTGGGAAGTGGCGGTGCGGTCCCCTACGGCCCTGCGTAGGATCCTACGGTCTTGGCGTGCATCCGTGCGTCGCTGCGGTCCGGTCCCAGGTCGACGGGCACGTGCACCTTCCGCCGACCACTGGCGACAACATCGATGTACTGTGGAGACCTCACGCCCCACGTGTTGAGCAATTCGGCGGTACGTCCACCCGGCCTCCCGCATGCCCACTATACGCCCTCGCTCAAAGTCCGTCAACTGCACATACGGTTCACGTCCACGCTGTCGCGGCATGCTACCAGTGTTAAAGACTGCAATGGAGCTCCGTATGCCGGGCAAACTGGCTGACACTGACGGCGGCGGTGCACAAATGCTGCGCAGTTAACGCCATTCGACGGCCAACACCGCGGTTCCTGGTGTGTCCGCTGTGCCGTGCGTGTGATCATTGCTTGTACAGCCCTCTCGCAGTGTCCGGAGCAAGTATGATGGGTCTGACACACCGGTGTCAATGTGTTCTTTTTTCCATTTCCAGGAGTGTATATTTCACAGGAGTGGAGACTTTTCATAGATGCGTCGAAACCAAGTCTCAAAGGTTTTTGTTCCATAACGGGAATAAAATACTCTCTGTTCCAGTAACCTGCGCCAGCTTGACCAAAGAGAATTACGAATTTGTACAAAGGTTGCTAAATTCATTAAAATGCAGTGAATACAAATGGAAAATATGTGCAGATTTCAAAGTAATTGCTATGGTACAGGGAATGCAACAAGGCTACACGAAGTATGCCTGTTTTCTTTGCAAGTGGGATGGTCGAGAGACAAATTCTCACTAAGTGAAAAAGAAATGGCCTAGGCTGAGATGGAAAGTGGGCGAAACGAGTGTACAGCGTGAAAGTCTGGTAGATTCTGAAGATATACTAATTCCACCGCTTCACATCAAATTTGGCCAAATGAACCAATAGGTAAACGCCATGGATCGAACAGGCAGTGGGTTTGTATATCTAGCTACCAGATTCGCCTGTCTTTCAGCTGCAAAAATAAAGGAAGGTGTATGTGTGGGTCACAAATGAAGGAGCTGCAGAAAGATGCAAATTTTGAAGCACGTTTAACTGACAAAGAAAAGACGGCATGGGACTGTTTCAAGATGGTGTCAGATAACTTCCTGGAAAGACGAAGAGCTATTAATTACAAAGCAACGGTGAACCACATGATCAAAGCATATCAAGACCAAAGGTGCAATATCGCTTTGAAGGTACATATCATGGACTCTCATCTGGACTACTATACAGAGAGTTGTAGTGACGGATGAACATGCAAAAGATTCCATAAAGACATTTCTACCATAGAAAGGCGTTATAAAGGGAAGTGGATACCTTTTACGTTAGCAGATTGTTGTTGGAATATCATTCGAGAGAAGAAAGATTCATAATACGAGAGACAAAACCGATGTGTATTACAATACAGTGGCTCATTTTTTTGTCGATTTTCTGTAGTTTCTCACGTCAAATAAGTGCTACAAAACGTATACACGAACATTATTGTGTTAAATGTTAGATATCACCCTCCATTACTGTTATGAACTTATAACATCACAAAAAGATGAATTTGTCTTTCAAATTTCACCTAATGTTTGCTGCACTATAGCAGAAACAGAAAAGAGAAATAAAATTGCAATTACATATAAACTATCCCTGGCAGAAGAAACTAAAAACAGTTTTGAATTAAGCACTCGAAATATAACTAAGACAACAATGTATTTATCCATAAATAGAAAAAAGTTTTTTTTTTGTAGAACTGTGTGATTGAACCGTATGAGTCTGATTTGATCCATTATAAATGGTTTTTGAAGGCCTGCGACTGTGGAAACAATACGTTTGTTTATAAATAAATAAATCTTCTGCTACCAGTCACAATTTTTCTTTATTTTACTTTTCGCATGACGCGTTTCGAGAAACAATTCCCATTTTCAAGTGCGTTTTTTGTGTACCATTTCTTTTGATGTTGTCAGTGTGTGTGAGTCTGCTTCATTTAGTTGACTTTCATCTACATCCAAACTCCGCACGCCACCTGACGGTGTCGTGGACCGTACCCTGAGTACCTCTATCGGTTCTCCCTTTTATTCCAGTCTCGTATTGTTCGTGGAAAGAAGGATTGTCGGTATGCTTCTGTGCGGGCTCTAATCTCTCTGATTTTATCCTCATGGTCTCTTCGCGAGATATACGTAGGAGGGAGCAATATACTGCTTGACTCTTCGGTGAAGATATGTTCTCGAAACTTCAACAAAAGCCCGTACCGAGCTACTGAGCATCTCTCCTGCAGAGTCTTCCAGTGGAGTTTATCTATCATCTCCGTAACGCTTTCGCGATTACTAAATGATCCTGTAACGAAGCGCGCTGCTCTCCGTTGGATCTTCTCTATCTCTTCTATCAACCCTATCTGGTACGGTTCCCACACAGCTGAGCAGTATTCAAGCAGTGGGCGAACAAGCGTACTGTAATCTACTTCCTTTGTTTTCGGATTGCATTTCCGTAGGATTCTTCCAACGAATCTCAGTCTGGCATCTGCTTTACCGACGATCAACTTTATATGATCATTCCATTTTAAATCACTCCTAACGCGTACTCCCAGATAATTTATGGAATTAACTGCTTCCAGTTGCTGACCTTCTATTTTGTAGCTAAATGATAAGGGATCTATCTTTCTATGTATTCGCAGCACATTAAACTTGTCTACATTGAGATTCAATTGCCATTCCCTGCACCATGCGTCAATTCGCTGCAGATCCTCTTGCATTTCAGAACAATTTTTCATTGTTGCAACCTCTCGATACACCACAGCATCATCTGCAAAAAGCCTCAGTGAACTTCCGATGTCATCCACCAGGTCATTTATGTATATTGTGAATAGCAACGGTCCTATGACACTCCCCTGCGGCACACCTGAAATCACTCTTACTTCGAAAGACTTCTCTCCATTGAGAATGACATGCTGCTTTCTGTTATCTAGGAACTCCTCAATCCAATCACAAAATTGGTCTGATAGTCCGTATGCACTTACTTTGTTCATTAAACGAATGTGGGGAACTGTGTCAAACGCCTTGCGGAAGTCAAGAAACACGGCATCTACCTGTGAACCCGTGTCTATGGCCCTCTGAGTCTCGTGGACGATAGCGCGAGCTGGGTTTGACACGACCGTCTTTTTCGAAACACATGCTGATTCCTACAGAGTAGATTTCTAGTCTCCAGAGAAGTCATTATACTCGAACATAATACGTGTTCCAAAATTCTACAACTGATCGACGTTAGAGATATAGATCTATAGTTCTGCACATCTGTTCGACGTCCCTTCTTGAAAACGGGGATGAACTGTGCCCTTTTCCAATCCTTTGGAACGCTTCGCTCTTCTAGAGACCTACGGTACACCGCTGCAAGAAGGGGGGCAAGTTCCTTCGCGTACTCTGTGAAAAATCGAACTGGTACCCCATTAGGTCCAGCGGCCTTTCCTCTTTTGAGCGATTTTAATTGTTTCTCTATCCCTCTGTCGTCTATTTCGATATCTACCATTTTGTGATCTGTGCGACAATCTAGAGAAGGAACTGCAGTGCAGTCTTCCTCTGTGAAACAGCTTTGGAAGAAGACATTTAGTATTTCGGCCTTTAGTTTGTCATCCTCTGTTTCAGTATCATTTTGGTCACAGAGTGTCTGGACAGTTTGTTTTGATCCACCTACCGCTTTGACATTGGACCAAAATTTCTTAGGATTTTCTGCCAAGTCAGTACATAGAACTTTACTTTCGAATTCATTGAACGCCTCTAGCATAGCCCTCCTCACACTACATTTCGCTTCGCGTAATTTTTATTGTAATACATAAGAAACACGCGTTTTTTTAGTTGAGTATCAGTTCTTTTTGTGAAGTTGGTGGCTAAAATTTAAAAGAATTGGTACTTACCGTTTTCTAATGGTCCATTTGTGCAGAGTCTCACACACGCAAGTTGTTGTACACTTTACACATCGAAAATATATCAACAAAACAGTTATAAAGATCTTTTTAGAGGCAGTCCACAGAAATAACATTATAGGTCTTCCACAGATTATGAAATGCTTTTGTACAGAGCTTATTTATCTTAACAATTTGGCACATAAATTACTTATAACGATTTTAGAATTTTGCTTATTTCTATGTTTTACTATTTTTATTTAAGTATATTATAGAAACATCTAAAGAAATTCACTGATTACTTTCAAGTTTTTCATTTAATATTTTATCTTCATATTTTCTGGAATGTGAATATATCTCCAGTTCTTCAAGCAAATGCATTTTACGTCCTTTATTTAGTCGGTGGAGTACTTTGACATTTTTCTCTATATTTCCAAACGGGTGTCCTGTATTATGTACGTGTGTTGCTATTGCTGATGTAGTGTGTTTGTTGTGTGTGCATGCTCTAATGTGCTCTGTGTACCTGGTGTTGACATTTCGGCCTGTTTGTCCTTGGTAGAACTTGGAGCGTTCCTGACATGTTACCTTGTAACCTTGTATATTCCAGAGTCTGAATATGGATCATGATTACACTTTATATTATGTATTGGTTTTTTCTGTAGTTTATTAGATGTAGAAAACCCATTTTTTACTCTGTGATTTTTGAAAATATTTGCAGTCTTCCGTGATACATTGCCTATGTATGGAATGCTAGATATACATTTGTTTTCCTCTTTTTCTTCTATGGTGAAGTTTGTTCCTGGGTTTTTCTTCACTTTGTCTAAGATTGTGTCAACCATGGAAGCATAGTAACCATTGGCAACTCCAATCTTTTTCACTGTGTTTATTTCTTGTTGCATATTGTCTTGGTTCAATGGTATTTTTGTTGCCCTGTGCAGTATTGACCTGTATGCTGCCCGTCTATGGATATTTGGGTGCCATGAGGTTGGAGGGATTGTGGTGTCAGTCATTGTGTTTCTCCTATAAATTTTGAATGTGCATGTGTTGATGTGTCTTGTAATATTTAGGACTAGAAAGTTGATACTTTTATTTTGCTCATGTTCCACTGTAAATTTGATTTTCTCATTTAGGTTATTGAAATGATTTAGAATGTCAGTGATGTCTTTGGTATCCCCTTTCACTAACAGTAATGTGTCATCTACATATCTCCTATAAAATACTATTTTCTTTAGGCAAGGTTCTTGGCTTTCAAATAATTTTTGTTCTAAGTGATTTATGTATATGTCAGCTACTAGCCGTTTCTAATTTTCATTAGAGTAATACCGCAGCACGCTGATGACTGACAACTTCGACATCCATTTTAGTCATTTCTTTGTCAAACCCACATAAATCAGGACCTTTTGTGGCGATTGAAAATGGTTGCTGATTCGTCACTTAGCAAAGTGTTACACTACGTTCCGTGCACGATCAATCGGAGAATAATCACTAAATCTGGAACGGATGAAATATGTGGTTATTTATGCAAATTATGTATTACTGTGTGAATGTGAAGGTGAAGTTATTGCTTTTACAATTTCCTGAAAGAAAAGTCCTTATCGACTACTGATGCAATTTATAGCGACACTTACTTGTATATTTCATTAATAATACAATAACTATAAAATTAGATGTATGTATACGAGGTGATCAAATGAAAACGAGACAGAGGGAAAAAATTAAGTAAACTGTTTATTATTTCATAAATAATCCCCATCGCACTGTGAGACAAGGCAGTCAATCCTTTGACGGAAACATGTTCGCGGTTGCGTAGGGAACCATGACTGTATCCAGCCATGCACCTATTCGCTCGATGGAAATCGACGGTCACGAATGTCTTTCTTCAGGGTTCCAAAAATATGGATATCGCCTGGCGAGAGATTGGTACTGTGTGGGGCATGTGTAAGGGGGTGGGGGCCACATGACGTCAAAGTTATTTCAGCAACGCTCCTGAAGTTTCGCGGTGAAGCCTTTGTGTCGTCTCACAGTGGGATAAATGTATTAACAGTTACGGCGATTTCTTTTATAATAATTAACATTTTACTTTCTTTTTTATGATTGGAGTCGTTTTCATTCGATTGTCCATTATGTGAACATATATTGTGTGTTCCACTCCTCTTCCTGAACAACGGGAACGATTTCACCCAAACTTACTGTCTGGAAACAACCTCTGTGGGGGTGATGATCACATGTCTCTCAAACAGCTGAAGGTATGAAAACAAGAAGCTCAGCTCACGGTCGCAAATTAACAAAATATATTCACGCAGTACTTGAGAATGAGCAGCTTAGTAACTTGCAACCAACTTTACAAATGATTTCAAACATTTACGAGACTTTTTCTCCCTGTCACTCACCTCCTTCAGGATCATGAAAGGAAAAAAATTATATCCCTCACTATAGTTTCGCTATTCAAGCAGTAAAACTTCTGGTATGATGATTTTTTTTCTAGTAATTTAATTGAAAACTTTGTTGCTTTGGTAAAAATAAAATTGGTTCTTTTTGTCGTGACAGAATAAATTACTATTAATCACACCAGATTTGTCAGAGAACAGCAGCAACATGTGTAATTGATCCAGCTTTAAGAAATTCTATTACCTTTTAGCGGAAAATTCGTGCGGTACTCTCCGACGTTAGAAAAGTCGTGGTGTTCCGTTCGGAGCAGAAGGCGGCTGTCTTTTCTCATTCGCGATATCGAAAATTACTAAAAAATGAACAGAAATTTTTTTGGAGGGAGATCGCGCGGAGAAAACAGACAGAAGTTACATGAAAGAAACCTAAGGGACCAACTAATTGGATTTGTACGAACGGAACTGAAAGAACTTGGAATAAATACTATAACGATGTCGTCACGACAGCCTCCTGTTCCGACAAAACACACGCTGGATCATAAGCTGCATAAATCTTTTAAACAGAAAAGATTATCACAAGTATAATTAATGAAAATAAGGTTGAGAGATTTTCTTTGAAATTAAATAAACTTCAAGGCTTCAAGTATTATATTATGAAACGGAAACTTACATTAACATGGCCACCCATTGTGGCGGTGGAGCGAATGTTCATGATACACATTCTCGCTTGTTTGTGGCTACATATATTTTTAATCACTTAAACTCTTAAAGTTACAATAAAATGATTATATCAGTATGGAGCACAATACTTTTGCGTCCGACTCGCAACACATTCACAGAAGAACAGCTAGAGAGCGGCGCGGCTCCCTGCAGAACTAAAAATTTGCAATTGTTATTTTGAAACATAGGTGCGTCGTTTTTTACTGATCGATAGCAGCGTATAACATTTTATAGCTATCGTGATATTCTGCGCTTTTCAGAAGCGCGGCAAAGAGATCTGGTTACAACATTCATTGGTATATGTTAAAAGTTCGCAAATACTGACGCGAATACAAAAAAAAAAAACTTTTACATGTTAAAAATCGCAGTGATAAAGGCTGTAATGTCACAAACTGATGCATTCGGTATGACCTTTTAATTTATTACTTCTTTACTACTAATTATATTCGCAACACATTTTTCGGACAGTATCCACATACACCTCTGAAAGTACCTGCGAAACTATATCATTGTACACCACATAATTCGGAGATATGACATAATAAATATTGAGCTGCGTGATGACGAAGCTGCAGGGTGAAATTCGCTTGAGATACAAGTGAAATATGTGTGAGTTATGTTAAATATATATGAAATGTACGTGACATGTTTATACACTGGCAAAGTCACGTGCAGATATCTCTTCCTTTGCTCCTGAATCGATTTCAAACTCACTTGGTGCACATATTACACGCAATCTGGAAAGAAATACTGGAGGGGGGGGGGAGGAGGGGGGGGGGTGAAGGGCCAGCAACCTCCTATTGGGATTGGGGTGTAGGTGATAACATGGCGAGAAAGAGGAAAGGTGGAGATGGACAGGGGTGAAGAAGATGATGTACAGAGGGGGAGAAGTAGATGGTCAGAGAGAGGGGCAAGAGGAGGTGGACAGAGAGCGGGGTGTAGGAGATGGACAGAAAGAGGGAGAGGGGGAGGAGAGAGGTATGGACAGAAAGAGGGAGAAGTAGGAGGTGGGCTAATAGAAGAATGGAATTAATACATACCGGGATAACGCTGTGTAGATAATTTAAAAATAAAAAAAAGAGTCTTTTGCGTACGGTAGTGAAAGCAGAGCAGTTTTCATATCATATCTGCGTACAACTTCCGATTACTATTACATGGCATTTCTGACAACTTAGATGTTTAATTTATATGAAGTTTTTGTCTGTGGAAATTCTATGACATAGCGGCAGGGCACGCTGAAGGAGCACACATTTTATGTGGACAACAGTCGACCGTCTGTTCTCCACATGTGTCGTACCTGTGATTTACTTTCGGCAATGTGACAGGTCGTTCGCCGTGCTTTTTGCACCGTCATTCTCACACTAGACTGGTGATGGTGATGTGCTGATTGATTAGTATGTATAACGCTGATTTTATTTCAGAATAAACTCTCTTTATGATGCTCTCTCATGTCCACCGAAGTACTTTATTTTCTTCATTTGTGTGGCCATAGTGTTCGTAGTTCCTTTATAATTCTTAAGGGTATTTGTTTCTGTCGTTCCAATTACAAAAATGTGTTGTGAAAAACACAAGAAATGCCTAGTGTTGCAGAACATTTAAAAATTAGACCAAAAGTATAAGTATCTAACTCAGAAAAATAACAATGTGCTAGCAGACAGCATATCTTTATGTTTTCGAGAAATCAGCCGAAAAATCACCACTGATGATGCTTTACGTCAATAAAGGGAAACACGTCTGGTGAAAAAATTGCCCATTTTTGTAGTTGCAACGACAGAACAAAAATACCCTGAAGAAGTACTTTGTCTCTTTAGAGACAGGGAAAAATATTGATGACGACCATAAGCTAAACAGTCATTTGAAGCAGTACGTTTATGTCATATAGGTGCCGTATAATCCTAAGCCCCATATTACGGTGCATCTGTTACAAAGCTACATAACGCTTGCACAGAGTACTAATTAATGCAAAACACCGTCAGTAAAACAGTAGCGATCAGTTGAAATGGCACGATGATTTACTTAAAGGTCAACACGAGGCCACTGAAATGTCACGGCTCTTCAGTTTAAAGCATCATCAACGCTTCTGCAAAATGAATTTGTGTGGAAAGGTTGATATTTGCCAAGTGTAACAGGAACGCAACCCTTTTTTCATGAATTATCCAACATGCGAATTATATCAGCAAGAAACCACAGTAGTGTGGGTACGAATAAAGTTTTCCTCAGCAGAGAAGTAAGAAATTTTTCAAGTAAATGTTGATCAACTACCAGAGACACATTAAGCAGCATGATTGTCTGGTTTATAACTTTATTCGTTACGAAGTATTTAACAGTTTTACGTCTCTTTAAATAGCAACTTAGATTTTTTTATTAAGTAATCCACTTCCGCTCTTCAACACATACGAACCACGTACTTACGCAAACGCAACATTCAACATAATAAGACAGAGAAACGAGGATTGTAAATACTATGAGCAACCATTTTGAAGCGTTGCAAAAGGTGCTGATTTATGTTGGTTCCATAAGGAAATGACTGAAACAGACGACGAGGCTGGTCAGTCATCAACGTGCTGGGCCATTAGTCAACTGGAAACTGAAGAACGACACAGAAACCATTAGTAGAGACACACTCATCAATGTTTCCGTTGTTTTTTTATCTTGTGGAGCAAAGTGGAGCAGTGTTTTAAGACAATGGACTCATATCCGGGAAGAGAAGTATGTAGTACGCTTCCGACCATCCTGAGTGAGGTTTTTGGGGTTTCCCACAATCATTTCAGGCTACGTGATTATGATTCCTTAAGCATGGGTTTCCCACAATCATTTCAGGCTAAGTGATTGTGATTCCTTAAACAAAGTCGCAGCTGATGCCCTTCCCCGGCCTGTTCAAGTCGAGCAAATTGCCCAATGCTAATAACTCGACGTTGACAGTGCGTTTAACTCTAAAAACTTGATTTTTTCAGCTGTCCTTGTCACTCACCTTTCCCTTAAATACCTGAACTGAAGATAATTCAGATACTGCATCAGCCACCAAGTTACCACTATTTTTTATGTAAATCACTTTGTGATTAAACTACTGTACGAACAAAACCAAAGTAACTATAAATATTGTTTCAGTTGATGCTCAAAGAGTTGTAAGTCAACGTCGGTGCAAATAGAGGAAGAGCGTTCACAAGTATTCGAAGTGGTGAGTGTAGGCAGTGATACAGAGGTCTACACGTTGCATGGAAGAATTCATCGCTGCTTCCAGTACTGCCTGTCGAATTCTCAGGGAAGCACGGTACGTTTGTGCATGTTGTTTGGAGTTAATGAAATATCACGATATAAAACTTCTCCCATACGCCCCCAAAGAAAAAACTAAAAGGAAATTAGTCGGGAGCAAGAGAAATTGAATTCACTGTTCCTCTGTGTCCAATCTATCTGGCTAGGTATCTTCGGTTCACAACCGGACGTGTACGCAAGGCATTATGTACTGTACATCCATCGTGTTGGTTCCACATAAACATTTGGTTCATAGCTACACGTAAACCAGGAGGCGAGGAAGAATTCGTATGAGAAAACTGACTTATTTCCTGCCGTTTAGGTCACCTATTGATGGAATTAAGATTAGAGTCAATAGTTGTATTGTCAAACATCCCACACCATATATCAACTCTCCATTGACACTGCTGTTGTGCCTTTCTAAAAACATCGTGTGTTTTCGCTGGGCCAACAATGCATGTTCTTTCTATTTACCTGTCCTTTTCTTGAGAAGAAATATTCATCGGTAAGAAGAACATTGGAGAAGAAGTTCTGGTTTGCGAGGATGTATTATTGTGTCTTCTGACAAAATAGTATACGTCTCTGGAAATCATTACCATTCAGTCCTGTTCAAGCCGCCGTAGCTCAGGTGTAGATTAATTGCAAGAGAAGCGAGAACAGTAACTTCGGCAGCTTCGTCTGTGCGAGTTCTGCGAAGACTCGTTAAAACTTCCCGCTTCTTGAAGCGCCACAACAAGACGCGAGGATATCCGTCGGGAAGGTGGGGTCTTGTGAGGATATCGTTCTATGAACAATTCTCGCCTAACTTTATCCACAGTAAAAGCAATTATAATGTAGTATTTAATCATAGGCTGCCTTTAATGTGCATAACAGATCACATAATATATGACTTCAAAGTACTGCACTGCTGCACTACATGTACCAGTATAGTACACAGGAAAAAAAATGGCTCTGAGCACTATGGGACTTAACTTCTGACGTCATCAGTCACATAGAACTTAGAAATACTTAAACCTAACTAACCTAAGGACATAACACACATCCATGCCCGAGGCAGGATTCGAATCTGCGGCCGTAGCGGTCGCGCGGTCCCAGACTGTAGCGCATTTTCCTTATGTTTTCATTTGTTTACTGTCAACTCCAGCAAGTGGAAGATTTACGTTATCCCGATTTTCTGCACATGTGAGAATATGTCAGAGTCAATGTCGGTTTTGTGTTACGTTTTTAATAACGTCGTGTTTTCGTGAATGGTGTACTGTGATACGTTTCTGAACACGTCTTGTGGTGAGAAAGTGGCAAAAAAATACAGATTGGAGCAACCAGGACGTTCCTCTGGGGTCTCCAAGAGTAATGGGCTCCTTGCACTCGAAAGAAATAAATGAAAAATGCAAAAATTAGTAACTGCAATCACTCAAATGAATTCTTCCCTATGTTAAAAAATAATCAGAGTTGCTTCTGGTAATTATTCTAACGAAAAGAAATGCGAATCAGTTAGCAAATTTTAGGTAGCAGACAATGCTGTGTTCAGTATGTCTACGTACTCATAAACGAAAGTAGGTGCAATTTGTAGAGTTAACCCTTTCGAGGCAGAACTAGTGTCTCACTCGGACACTGTCTACGACAATGCACGACTGGGACTCGGGTGCGGACTCGAATGTGTTAAAGATCACAGAAATGTTATATGTAACTGAATTTGAAGTGGTTTAAATTTCCAGAATGAGATTTTCATTCTGCAGCGGAGTGTGTGCTGGCAGATTAAAACTGTGTGCCGGACCGAGTTTTAATCTGCCAGTAAGTTTCATGTCGGCGCACACTCCGCTGCAGAGTGAAAATCTCGTTCTGGAAACATAACCCAGGCTCTGGATAAGCCATGTCTCCACAGTATCCTTTCTTCCAGGAGTGCTAGTTCTGCAAGGTTCGCAGGAGAGCTTCTGTGTAGTTTGGAAAGTAGGAGACGAGGTACTGGTGGAAGTAAAGCTGTGAGGACGGGGCGTGAGTCGTGCTTGGGCAGCTTAGTTGGTAGATCACTTGCCCGTGAAAGGCATAGGTCCCGAGTTCGAGTCTTCCTTTAAATTTATTGATGTATTCAATGAAAATACTTTTTGCATTCAATATTGAAAGGTAAGATTGGTAGCGACAGGAAACAAATGAATATCGATATTTACAGTTTCTGTGTTTGACGGTGTACTTTGTCCTTCAGACGTGCATGCATGAAAATTTATGCCGAGTCGACACTCCAACCTGGATTTTCCGCTTTATACGACCGGTCGCGTCAATCATTGTGATTATCCGAGCATGCCTCCAGGACTTAGAACATCTCCATATGTCTCTGAGTGCACATGTCCTGCTCTCGCACATTTCACATAGCTGTACATCATGGCAGCCTCAGCTTCTGCAGACGTACACCACTGTAAACTTTATCACATTCCTAGAAAGGGCGCGACGATAATAATTCTCTCCCTACGCGGGAATCACAGCAACTGTGTGAGTGCAGGTCGTGGGCACACAGTGCCATATGGAGGTTTGCGTTGGTCTTGGAAGCATGTTCGGATATCCGAAGTGGTAAAGGCGATCTCTCGCATGAAGCGAGAAATCTGGGTTCGGGTCCCGGTCTGGAAAAAATTTTCATTCGTCATTAACAAATTCATCTGAATACTTAAGAGATTACAATTACGAATAAGTTAAATTGAAATGATTACGTATCTACATCTACATTGCTACTCCGCAATCCACCCTATAGCGCGTGGTGGAGAGTACGTCGCACCACTATTAGTCATTTCCCTTCCTGTTCCACTCGCAAAAAGAAAGAGGGAGAAACAATTATCTATATGCTTTCGTATGAGATCCAATTTCTCGTATCTCATCTTGGTGGTCCTCACGCGCAATATATGTTGGAGAGAACAGAACCGTTGTGCAGTCAGCTTGTAATGTCGCTTCTCTAAATTTTCTCAATGGTGTTCATTCAAAAGAACGTCGCCTTCACCCCAGAGATTCCAATTTCAGTCCCGGGGCATCTGAATAACAACTGCGTGTTGTTCGAACCACCAGTAACAAATCTAGCAGCCCGCCTCCGAATTACTTCGATGTGTTCGTTATACGGACCTCGTACGAATCCCAAACACTCCAGAATAGTCGCATTAGCGTTCTATATACGTCTCCTTTACACCTGAACCACACTTTCCTAGAATTCTCCCAATAAACCGAAGTCGACCATTCGCCTTTCCTACCACAATACTCACATGCTCGTTCCATTTCGTATTGCTTCGCAACATTACGCCCAGATATGTACAGGACGTGACTGTGTCAAGCAAAACACTACTAATTCTGTATCCGAACATTATGGGATTGTTTTTACTACTTATCCGCATTAACTTACGTTCTTTTGAATTTACAGCTAGCTGATATTCATCAGATCAACTAAAAATTTTGTCTAAGTCATCTTGTATCCACCTACAATCACTCAACTTCAACACCTTACCGTACACCACAGCATCATCGCCAGGAACGGTAGATTGCTGTCCACCCTGTCCAGCGAATCGTTTATGTATATAAGGAACAATAGCGGTCTTGTCGCACTTCCTTGGGGCACTCCTGACCATACCGTTTCTCTGATGAGCATTCACCATAGAGAACAACATATTGGTTCTATAACTAGAGGAAGAGCCATTCACATAACTGGGAATCTATTCCATATGCTCAAACCTTCATTAACAGCCTGCATTTGGGACCGCGTCAAACGTTTTCCGGAAATCTAGTAATACGGCAGCAGCCTGTTGCCCTTAATCCTTAGATCGCAGTATATCATGTGAGAAAAGGGCAAGCTGAGTTACGCACGAGCGGTGCTTTCTAAAACCATGCTGATTCGTGGACATAAGCTTCTCGGTCTCAGGAAATTTGTTATGTTCGAAATGAGAATATGTTCAAGGATTCTGCACCCAACTGATTTTATAGATATTAGTTTATAAGTCTGCGGGTCCGTTCTTTTGCACTTCTTATACACAGGAGTCACCTGTCCTTTTTTCCAGTCGATTGGGACATTACGCTGCGCTCGATACTCACGATAAATTCAAGCTAAGTAAGTGGCCAGTGCCATAGAGTACTCTTTGAAAAACTGAATTGCGATTCCATCCGGATCTGGCGACTTCCTTGTTTTCAACTCCTTCAAAAATGGTTGAAATGGCTCTGAGCACTTAACATCTGAGGTCATCAGTCCCCTAGAACTTAGAACTACTTAAACCTAAATAACCTAAGTACATCACACACATCCATGCCCGATGCAGGATTCGAACCTGCGACCGAAGCAGTCGCGCGGTTCCGGACTGAAGCCCCTAGAACCGCTCAGTCACCACGACCGGCTCAACTCATTCAGTGGTTTCTCTACGGAGGATGCTTATCACTATTTCGTCTACATGGGAATCTGGTCGATGGCTAAAGGACGGTATGTCCGTACGGCTCTCCTGCGTGAACGATTTCTTGAACGTGAAACTTAGAACTTCCGCTTTCGATTTTCCATTTTCAACTGCCACACCAGACTGCTCAACAAGTGCCTGAATGAAAGTCTGGGGATTACTCATCGATTTTACACAGGACCAGAATTTCCTCCTGTTCTCTGCCAGACCTTTTGCTAAGGTACGACGGTGGTAGCTGCTGTATGCTTCGCGCATAAATCTTTTCACAGACACACGAATCTCTAATAACCGTGGCTTATCGTCATTTGCGCGTTCTCTTTTGAACTGCGAGTGCAGCAGTCTCTGCTTCCTCAACATTTTCCGAATCTCGTTATTAAACCATGGTGGATCTTTTCCGTGCTTAATCCACTTACCAGGCACACAATTGTCCAGACCACGATTTACAATCTCCTTAAACTTTGCCCATAATTCCTCTAGGTAGATAATGTTGTGGGGGAAGCGAATCAAAGAGTGCGATTTATTTGCAGAACACACAAAATGCGGAAGGTCGACTAAAGAGGCTGCTTACATTACGCTTGTCCGCTGGAATTTGTTGTGTTGTGTGGGGTCCGCATCAGATAGGCTTGATGGAGGATATCGAAAGAGTTCAAAGAAGGGCAACTCGTTTTGCATTATCACGTAATAGAGGAGAGAGTGCCACGGGTATGGTAAGCGAATTAGGGTGGCAATCGTTGAAAAAAAAGCCTTTTTCGTTGCGGCAGTATCTTCTCATGAAATTTAAATCAACTACTTTCTACACATAGTGTGAAAATGTTTTGTTGGCACCCACCTAAAGGAGAAATGATCATCATAATAAAATAAGAGAAATCAGAGCTCCTACGGATAAAGGCGCGCTGTACTAGAAAGGAACGGCAGAGAATCGGCTTGATGGTGGTTCGTTGAACGATTTGCCAGGCACTTAATTGTGAATTGCAGAGTAATAATGTAAATGTAGACTTAAACTGTGTAGTGGAACTCTAATCGTATTTGCATTCCGAATGAATTTTTCCAAGTGAATATCTGTCCGAAATCACACAGTTTTTCGACTCTTATCAAAACAGTCACTACCGTCAGCCGCTGCTCCTAAAGTCTTGTCAGTGCGAACGATTATACTTGTTATGACAGATCAAGGCGTACACAATGGCGTAAGAGGTCACTTACAAAAGATACTGCTAAAAATGTAAATGTCGTGTGACCAGGGCCTCCCATCGGGTAGGCCGTTCGCCAGGTGCAACGTCTTTTGATTTGATGCCACTTCGGCGACTTCCGCGTCGATGTGAATGAAATGATGATGATTAGGACAACACAACACCCAGTCCCTGAGCGGAGAAAATCTCAGAGCCAGCCGGGAATCGAACCCGGTCCCTTAGGATCTACCTTCTGTCACGCTGACCCCTCAGCCTCTTTTTTTTGTTTTAATCTAATTTTGTTCTATATTGTTCGTTGAATTTGTTCGTGGCGGACGTCCGATGACACTCGTTCAGGTTGTTCATTAACCCGTTTACTTAGTTTTTTTTTAATTACAGGGGGCAGCTAAACCCTCTGGCCGAACACGCTGAGCTAGCGTGCCGGCAGCTGGTGGGGGCGGTTGTGATGCTGCTACAAATTACTTATCACCGATATTGGATACAGCATTAAACGATGACATCTAAAGTGTCAGGTTTACTGCACACAATATCGTTTGAGCCCCAAAGCTAACAAGCGAGAGGAGTCAACATATTAGCAGTTCAAATTCCAGCGACCTATACCGATTTAGTACTAGGGAGAAGAATATTCAGTGAAATATTGTGCATTGTGCTGGGACTGAGGATAAGAATAGCACTGCCACAAACACAAAAACTGACGAACCCAACTTAATTATACATATATAGGGACAATCATTTTAAACAGCATCTCATTCCGGTTATAAGACTCCTGAGATGTATAAGCCAAATGAGTTATCTGTCAAAAATATTGCTAAACGTTTGAAATATTCTAATCCTTAGAAATGAAAATAAATTATTTCTAATAATATGCACGTAGAAAATGTGTGTTTCAAGCCAGAATGGCGACACCCTTGACAAAGATAAAAAAATTGTAAATTTGTGGTAAGATCTTATGGAACCAAACTGATTACTTAATCTAACTGAAAGTAACTTTCGCTATGGACAACACATACACCCATGCCCGGTGGAGGATTCGAAGACAGAAACGTCGCAGGAGAACATACAGTTTGTAGTATTCCGATTTTCCAGAAATTACAAGATACGTGAAATTCTGAATTTTTCAACATAAACTGTCTCTGAAAAACCTTCGCGACCAATCTGAATGACTTGTTTGCAATATCAAATTACCCTGAATATAATTGGAATATGGAAGACCTCCATATCCTTAACTAAACACGTCTGTGAAAATTTATGTTATGCGTCCGCAGAAAGCTGCAGATCAATTTGACATCTGGTTTTAGGTGCGACGGATTGGTGGAATTTAGGTGTCTGTGAAGATGGCCTACCTTTTTACTGTTGTAGTTTCTCCACGTTGTTGCTCCATTTCTAAGTCTTCGTAAGATTTCAGTGACTGAGGATGGACGCGGTCATGTAGCTCACCAGTCAGTCGCCTCTTTTGTATTGATGCTAAGCAACGACGTGGGCCGCAGCAGAGTTCGCTGTATTGTTGAGAACTGCGTCAAGACGCTGTATGTTCATTACTCCAAGAGGATATGCACAAAATGGTCACGGTACAATTAAGGAAAGTCTCTACCGATAACAACAGTGGGTAATTAAGCTAGGATCACCGGGAAATGCCCCCAGGTTAAGGTGACGCTGGAATGAAAAGAAAATGGAAAAAATAAGATAACATACAAATGGGAACGTAAAGAGGAAAAATTAGTGAAAACGGTTGAAAGAAGCTATTCACTATGCTGAAATAGTCAAAGATTGTTTTGGTAATCGTTCTCACGTAAAGATACGTGAATCATACGTAGCTCAGTGTTAGGATTCTAACATCACATTACTCGGTGTAATCACATCTATAGAACACAAGGGACCAACTGTGAGCAAGCGTTGGAACTAGGGCTAAGGTAGTGTGTCCATTATGAGTGCGTAAACAATGGTAGGTAAAGCAGAATAGAGACACACTTGAGATTTAGTGATTAGATGCGCTGCGAAGGGTGAGAGACTGATGAAGACACAATCCTATATTTTGAAACAGTTGAGAACATATGCAGATATGTCGATCACCAACAGTGATAGGATTTAAAACTTGTTCTGAGGGTACTACCGAGGTAATGCCACAGACAGCAGATCCAACGAGTTAGGCTAACTTATAAATAATCATTTATACATTTAAAGAGGGATTCATTAGCTTTTTCAAGACTCTGATACACATAATTCACAAGAATAATGTAATGAGCGAAATATAGTTATTCAAGGGTCAGTCAAATGAAAGCGAGACATGGAACGAAAGTAAGTAAACTGTTAATTATTTCAAAAGTAATCGTGATAACTGTTAACACGTGTATCCCGGTGTGAGACAAGACGGTCCAGAGCCTTCATGGGAAAAATATCTGCGGTTGCCTACAGAACCATAATTGTACCCAGGCGCCCACCTGCTCGTCCGAAGCAAATCGACGACAACGAATGTCTCTCTTCAGATCTCCAAGCTATGGGAATCGCACGGGGAGAAATCGGGACTGTACCAAGAATGTGTAAGGGCTTCCCAGATAAACTTCTGCAGCGTAGTCGAAACAAACTTGGTTAGATGTAGGCGGGCAGTGTCCTGCAACAGAATGAGACCGCCCGTCAACATTCCTGTGCGTTTTGAAATGAAACCGGGCTTCAATTTTCTCATCGTGTCCACGTGACGCTGTGCGTGCTATCAAGTCCAAATGCCCAGGAACGTGACGCACAGCATCATTTTGTATCAGGATAATGCCCGCCCATATCTAGTCTAGTTTGTTTAGACTACGCTGAAGAAGCTTCAGTCGGAAGACTTAACACGTCGTCCATACAGTCCCAATCTCTCGCCATGCGAATTAGATATTTTTGGAGCCATGATGAAAGACATTCTTGGCTATCGATTTGCTTCGGATGAAGAGATCCACGCCTGGGTACCGTCATGGTTTCGTAGCCAATCGCAAGTTTTTTTCCATGAAGACATTGATCGTATTGTCTCGCAATAGGATATGTATTAAGAGTTATGGCGGTTACTTTTAAAATAATTCACACGTTACTTATATTTTTCCGTCCATCTCGTTTTCATTTCATTGCCCCGCATAGATTCTACAAATGTAATCTTATCTTTTTAGGATTCAATGTAAAGCACTAGAAAACTTTATTATTCCACCTAAGGTCCCTAAACTGCAAATGACCTGATAGGAACAGCGCGATCAGAAAAAAATAGAAACGGAACACAAACGCAGGTACATGATGGGTGGTCAAAGATATCACCTTGTGGTTTTCAAGGGATTAATCCCAGTGATTTGAGAGGGAACCACGGAAGACCTCAGTGTGGATGGGCGGGCGGGATTTAAATCGCTGTCCTCCCGAAAGCGGGTTCGGTGTGTTGGCACTGCGCCATGTCGCTCGGCTGCTCTCAGAAGTAATTAGCATCAAAGGCTCATACGACACACTACCAGACGAAACTTTCAACATATGTGATAAATAGGCCATTAAGTGCAAGTTGCCCAACAAAGGAATTAAAACAGTAGAGAAGTACTTCGACCGGCTTTTTGCGGACGAGTGACTGACAGAGCCCGTAACTGGTCTCCAAGTGACACTTCTTTTTATCCAGAGATTGACAATATTTAATCAGAACTAAATATCTGTTTTTAAGGGATGAAGTATGTTACAGATACAGACGTAGGTACATAACTTTTTTTTCATATCTACCGCCCGCGACGAACATCTTATAAACGATGCACTTCAGTTTCTCGATTTTATTTATCTTCTGTTTATAGCACAGCTAATGTTTCTAAGAACCGTGTTTAAAGCCATATTGATTTATCTAACAGAACCTAAGACTTTTGCAAAAGCTGATCAGTCTTTTTGCAAGCTAAAAAATGGTTAAAAAATACTTACATTCTACAATTATCCAGAAATGGTTATTAAGTTTGGAAATACTTTCAGTAGTAGAAAGGTGGTACGAATGGTCACAGGCTTATCAGGCTGGCGAGGGACAGTGTGACAGATGTATCTAGTAATTTTAACTCAAAAATTTATGTATATCACATCACATGTTGGTCCATGTATTGCATCACGTCAGATACACCTAATGGAGCAAATCAAGAGTCACAAACGTCAATACGTACAGCAGAAATGCCTAAGCCTCCGTCAGTTGTATATTACACATATTCATATGTATGATGTGATATACATAAATTTTTGAGATAAAATACTTATATAACCTTCGGCCTTGCATATTATCGAGTCCAAGGAGAATCCCTTGATACTACACATTGATTTTGCCAAAACGAAGAACCATAGTTATATGCTAGTGATATCATTGAGCTTTAAGTTATATTCGAACTATGTGAATTTGCTGTAAGATGTTAGTTACCGCAGCCGAGCGCACCCGCCCCCATATGCATACCATATCTTACGAATGCTGACGCGGCTGCGAATAAATAAAATTTTAGACCAAGGTCACACTGTTTCAGCTGAGAGATGTGAATAGCATATGACTATATTTCACGGCTTTTGCCAAGAACAATGTGTAGTATAACGAATGCCTTAGGACCCCACAATAGTGTATTCTGTGGCACAGATCACACGAGCATTTAAAATTTTATGAGTGTTGTATCACATAGTAATACGTGTTTGCATTATGTGACATACAATTAAGGGAGGCATACCCAGAGTCCTGACGTATGTACTGACGTTTTGGATTCTCGCTTTCATTAAGGGGAGTTTATACACTCCTGGAAATTGAAATAAGAACACCGTGAATTCATTGTCCCAGGAAGGGGAAACTTTATTGACACATTCCTGGGGTCAGATACATCACATGATCACACTGACAGAACCACAGGCACATAGACACAGGCAACAGAGCATGCACAATGTCGGCACTAGTACAGTGTACATCCACCTTTCGCAGCAATGCAGGCTGCTATTCTCCCATGGAGACGATCGTAGAGATGCTGGATGTAGTCCTGTGGAACGGCTTGCCATGCCATTTCCACCTGGCGCCTCAGTTGGACCAGCGTTCGTGCTGGACGTGCAGACCGCGTGAGACGACGTTTCATCCAGTCCCAAACATGCTCAATGGGGGACAGATCCGGAGATCTTGCTGGCCAGGGTAGTTGACTTACACCTTCTAGAGCACGTTGGGTGGCACGGGATACATGCGGACGTGCATTGTCCTGTTGGAACAGCAAGTTCCCTTGCCGGTCTAGGAATGGTAGAACGATGGGTTCGATGACGGTTTGGATGTACCGTGCACTATTCAGTGTCCCCTCGACGATCACCAGAGGTGTACGGCCAGTGTAGGAGATCGCTCCCCACACCATGATGCCGGGTGTTGGCCCTGTGTGCCTCGGTCGTATGCAGTCCTGATTGTGGCGCTCACCTGCACGGCGCCAAACAAGCATACGACCATCATTGGCACCAAGGCAGAAGCGACTCTCATCGCTGAAGACGACACGTCTCCATTCGTCCCTCCATTCACGCCTGTCGCGACACCACTGGAGGCGGGCTGCACGATGTTGGGGCGTGAGCGGAAGACGGCCTAACGGTGTGCTGGACCATAGCCCAGCTTCATGGAGACGGTTGCGAATGGTCCTCGCCGATACCCCAGGAGCAACAGTGTCCCTAATTTGCTGGGAAGTGGCGGTGCGGTCCCCTACGGCACTGCGTAGGATCCTACGGTCTTGGCGTGCATCCGTGCGTCGCTGCGGTCCGGTCCCAGGTCGACGGGCACGTGCACCTTCCGCCGACCACTGGCGACAACATCGATGTACTGTGGAGACCTCACGCCCCACGTGTTGAGCAATTCGGCGGTACGTCCACCCGGCCTCCCGCATGCCCACTATACGCCCTCGCTCAAAGTCCGTCAACTGCACATACGGTTCACGTCCACGCTGTCGCGGCATGCTACCAGTGTTAAAGACTGCGATGGAGCTCCGTATGCCACGGCAAACTGGCTGACACTGACGGCGGCGGTGCACAAATGCTGCGCAGCTAGCGCCATTCGACGGCCAACACCGCGGTTCCTGGTGTGTCCGCTGTGCCGTGCGTGTGATCATTGCTTGTACAGCCCTCTCGCAGTGTCCGGAGCAAGTATGGTGGGTCTGACACACCGGCGTCAATGTGTTCTTTTTTCCATTTCCAGGAGTGTATGTACCATATTATAGGCAACACTTTTATGAAGTCAGAGAATTTTTTTCTTTTTTCTGCTTAGTAAAATGTCACAAACATGCAATTATATTACGGCATTTTAGTCAAATGTGACTGGGAATGAAATGGAACAGTCGTTTGGCTACGTTGGCTAGCGCACCCCATATGGATAGTTTGGTCACCTAGTGCAAATCTTTGCGTTTGACGCCACTTCGGAGATTTGGGCGTCGATGATGATGAGGACATCAGACATCACAATATCCACAAACAAATCACCGATCTGGCTGGGATTCGAACCCGTCTGAAACCCCCCTCCCTTTCCCCCGCCCCCCGTGGCAGTGAGCCACACTGATCGCTTAGTTTCGAGCGTGGAGTGTGGCGGGAAATTTTGGTTGTTTGGATTAAAGTGGATATATTAGTTGCCGGCCGTGGTGGCGAGCGGTTCTACGCGCTAGACTGGTGACTGGTGACTGATGACCTCAGCTGTTAAGTCCCATAGTGTTCAGAGCCATTTGAACCATTTTTGATATACTAGTTCTCGTGAGTATTCTTAAACACAAAACTCCAAATGAATTAGTACTTCGCATAAAAGCTGTTTGACCCAAACAGTTACGCTTCCAAAGCGGGATAACACTAATTTGGAACAGAAGACGACAAACAGCACATATATGAGCATAATTAAAACTGACATGTAGTTAATTAAAAATTAAAAACAATTCGAGTTTTCTAGTTCCGATCGCTGTTTTAAGGAGGTTAGGTTTGCCTTGTAAAGCAAATGGCGGACCTGGTAGTTCCTTTCCCGTTCCCGAAGCTAGTATAAATATTTATTAAAACGGACCAGTAAGCGATAAACTGTTTGCTTATAGTGATGCCCGCGATGAATGCGCCGTTGCAGCGATATACAGTGTATCTCTCTCAAGAGTCGTCACGCTCATTTTCTCTGGTGTTTCGGAAGATGCTTGCAATTTCGTTTTTGCAGTGTGTGAATAGATTCGGCCCAAACGAATGCTGTTCATCATATGTCTCATGAGACGCGTAGTTTCAGCCGAAAGTGTCACTTTGTTTCCTGTTACAAACAAAATTATTGTAAAGTGAGATTTTACGTGGCCGTTCGACAGAGGTATTAACAGAGACTTTAAAACACTAAGAATAACTATTACCCCAACAGTGACACAGCTCTTATCAACATAACCCATTGGCTATCTTAAAGAGACCGTAGGCGCAGATGAATCAACGTTTTACACCAGAGGAGTGCCAGGTTGTATGCGAACACTACTGGGCCTCCGTGAAACTTCACTGGCTGCCTGAAGCGATCATCAACAGCGGTAAACAGTCAATTTCAGCTGTAGTACGATCTATAAGCTTGTTGTTCCTCCCCATTTACTTAAGGCAGGTTGAACAGGAGAAAGTATACATACTTCCTTCGGAAGAAGTTGCCTGTTCTGTTCGACAACATCGATTAAAGAATGAGGCAAATGATGGAGATGCAACTGGATGGTGCACACAGGTCCCATCTACACGCCTAGTAGCACAGGACCTATTCCTCAATAAAACGATCGGTAGATGTGTGAACATTTCATGGCCATCTACCTTACAGGATATGTCTTCTGTTTCTGGGAGCCAATAAAGGATATTACAAAATCAGAAAACGTGAAAAACGTGAAGAAATGAAAAACTGCATCAGCAGTTGTTCTTTGCACTAAATGGGTCATATGATGTATCCATTGTAGTCCGGCTGGGGAGAACAAAACGGCTGTTTGTTTTTAACACATGCTTTCAGGGACTGATTCAGTCAAATAGGGATTAATCTTGGTTCTCTCTCTCTCTTTTTGCTCTAACCATTTGCTACCTATTTAAACTAGATTTTAGACTTACTCTTTTATGTCATGTAGGTTATTAAGAAATCACGTGTCTACAATGAACAGTCAATAATAAAATAGAAACATTAGCTCATGGTTGATTATGGGATGCAAATCAATTACAGAAAATTACTTTGTAATATTGAGTGCTTAGTTGTAAAAGTACATCAGAGGTGTTTAGACCACTTTCTGTTGTTTATTCTCAATCCCAAACCTTAGTGAATTACAGTAGATATTATCCTGTTACGAATACGGAAATTACGACACTGGGCCGTTGCGTGAAATCATCTTGATAATGATTGGCAGTCTTACTATTGTGGCCACGTGGATTGCTCCCTGCAAGTCCCTAATGCAGTCTTAAATCGTAACAGACACCGAAAGATCGTTATATTTTCGTTAGGTATCTTCTCCTGTCCCGAATTGCCGCATCTTTTGGATCAGCCCCTTCCCACTGTCAGCGCTACTCGGTAGCTGCTGGAGTGTTGGTTATTCTTTTTGTTTTACTGTTCTTCTTAACAGATTTCGATAAAGAGATAATAGCACTAGACTAATATCTGACACAACCCCGCACCCCTACGGAATAGACACGTAAAATCCCTCTTTCAAAATCAGTCCGTTTGCAACTGGAAACAAAGCGACAATTTCCGTTGAGAACCGGCTTCACATTGAAGTGTGTGATGTGCAGTATTTGTTTAGCTGGACTACAGCTACATGTTACAAAAACGAAATTGAAAATATCTGCTGAAACACCAAAGGACATGTACCTTAACAGTCATGGAACAGACATCCAGTATATTTGGCTCTGTTTATTTTGATTACACACTTAAGTCACACCTTTCGGATATTGACTTAGCGAAGAAGGACAATGGTTAAGTTACCGGGCTCGTATTCGTGATAAGCATATTTCAGATCTCTTCAGGATATCTGATCGGACATTTCTCAGTGCTTCCTTAAAACTCCATGTGCTAATTAATGCCAGATGGTTCTTTCGAAAGGCAAGGGCCAGTTTCCTTCCCATCATTCTCCAGTCGGAGCTAGTGATCCGAGTTTAATCAGCGCCATGTATGTTAACTGGATGTATTATAGCTGTGACTGACTCACGTACACGCAAATAAACATATTTACATCTATCGTTCAATGGTGACCTGTTAACATCATGTTCGCGTGATGACCCTAGCAGGCGACGTTTCTGAGCCATATTGTAAGTACCACGTTTCTAACAGATGTTATGACTTCAATGAAGAATGAGTGTCAGAATGACTTTTTTCGTTAATGCCTGATTGTATCATGAAATATAGTATTACGAATACATCCAACAACAGCCTTTGTGTGTTTGTAACTCAAAAGTGGAAAAAGCGAATTATCGTGAATGTAATGAATGAATCTTTGAAGTTTTTGTGTAACTGCAATAGTATTTATCAGTGTACAATTAGAGCCACGACGCGGAATTCCTACATGAACTAGACCGAGAGATGCATAAGACTATCGGATCAGCAAGTGGACGCCTCAGTCAAGCTAGAAACTCAACTCTACTCCTCACGAAGCTGTCGACGTAACGCGTCAAAGCCACCAGTAAATACTGTAGTATTCAGTTTGGCAACACATTTGAGTTTTCCAATGCATGATTTATAAGCAGCCTAATTAGACAAACAGATCATAGTAGACTAAATTATAAACCCTGCAATTTATCATACGAGTTAATATAAGATAAGCTGCTTCCGACATTTAGTATTTTGCTCACGAAAATTTTTATATATAAAACACATAAAGTGACTCCGACGTGTGGGACGAAATGAATTTTATCTTGAATAAAACAAAACACAGGAACAGATATAATAATCTGCTGCTCAATAAATTCCCCTATTGCTGGTTGTAATTGCTTTGGAACCCAGTATGCTTCCTATTCTGTGCAGTGTAATCTGTGTCAGTGGTAACGGATCCACTAAATTCAAAAAATTCACGAACTAAACAATAAATCTTTCCCTTGCAAGTGTTTAACTGTATCACCTAGTTCAGAATTGTTGACAGTATGCTTATTGCTGTGGTCACCACCCGACCTGTCAATATTATCTCCTCTCTAGACACTGAAACTGGCAATTTTAGGCCCTTTGACACACTCACATCACCCATGCCCAAATTGTCTAAACACACAGGAACCCAAAATTCTCCATCTATATCTGAAATGTGTTCTACACTCTTGTACACCATACACAGCAACTTATCTAACTCTTCACTGATGCCAATAGTTCTACTAGACACAAAAATTCCCTCAGTAAGTCCATACTTACACTAACCCTGATCAATTTTCCTGTACCTGCTGGTATATTATTGTGAGAATTAACATTTAGCCCATGTGTATACAGTTTAGTACCTCCGTAAAAGGCACACCTTGCGACATTGTTTCACTAGCACCTTTCTCCCCTAACGGAAAATAAGTTACACCAAGTTCGATCACATGCCGCAAAAGACCATTTATTGTGCGATCTTTATTCAGGAAATCAAGTCTGAAAATTCACAGTAAACCTCACCAACATAGGGCAAAGCCTCCATTTGCATCTTAAACTTTTCAGGCACAGTGCTAAAAGTGAGTAGTGTCTCCAATGATTCTACCTCATTGTTGTCCACTCCCCGTAACCTATGTAGTGGTGACTAAAGTCTCTGCCTACCTAAGAGGTCCAGACAAACAAATGACATATGTGCACCAGTGTCTAACAAGAATTTGTGTTCCTTATTCCCTCCCACACCAATCAAGCAACATCCGTCTGTGCACTCGTTGTTGCAGTGTACTGTTTATGTCGTAGCGGCCCCTTAGTACTTAGAGGGACGGCACAACCGACACGCAAGATGGGCTACCTATCAGGAGCGCAGAGAGAAACGTCGTCAGCGGATATAAACAATAACAGGCTTTCCAAATAAACACGGAACTACTTCGCCAGACAACATGTGACATTGTTCCACCATTCGAAACTCCGAGGACCTGGCTGTATAAGGATGCCCGGACAGTCAGACCAGCCCCCCACCCTCACCTACCTTGGCTTCACCATTGACCGTCACCTCACCTGGATCCCTCATCTCCGATCCATCCAATCCAAAGCCCACAACCGCCTCCGACTCCTCAAACTCCTCTCTGGCCGGACATGGGGGTTGCACCCCTCTACCATTCTCCACACCTACAAATCCTTAATCCAGCCCATCATTTGTTATGCCAGTCCCTCCTGGATATCTGCCTCCCCCCCAAATTCTAGAAGTCCCTCCAGATCCTCAAGCACCATGCACTCCACCTCGCCTCCCGTATATGCTTCCCATCCCCCATGTGGATCCTCTATGACCTCATTCCTTTCCCCCACCTGCTCCTATTCCTCAAACATATCCGCATACTCTACACCTCCTGCCGCCTTGATCCTGCTCACTCCCTGGTTTGTCCTCGCCTCTCCCATTCCCGCCTCCTGCCACGTCTTCACTGTTGTGTCCCCCCTCCCCTCCATCTCTACACCCGTCATCGCCTTTCCCAAGTTGGCTTCTATCAACTCCCCCTCCAGGATGATGCCCTCTCTCCCTCCATTTATCCCTCCTATCAACTCTGATCCTCACCCCCGGTCCTTTCCTCCACCCTTTTCCTGGGGTCCCTCTCCCCCCTTCCATCCTCTTTTTTCCCCACCTACACTCTCTCTGCTCCCCTTCTCTCCCCAAGTCCCTTTACATTTCCCTCCTCTGCCTTTTCCTATTCCCTCTCGTGTTGGCCCTGCCCTGCCCCTCCCCCCCCCCCCCCTTATGAGTCCTCTACCTCCATCGGTTCCAAGCCCCCTTTCGTTTTTCCTCTCCTCCCTCCTTGTTTTCCCCCTCATCTGTCCAGATCCCCCTCCCTGCCCATCTGCTTTTGGCTATGATGTGCCGACATTTTAGTGCAGTATTTACAGTGAATGTTCAGTGTTGTGTGTCTTTCCGAAGTGTTGGGAATGGACATCGCTGGGTGTGATTTTTATATCTCTTGTGAACAGAAACCAGACTGTCGCCATGTTTTTAATTGTCTGTCTACTATGTTACCTGTCTGCTTCCTGTGTATTTTATTAGCATTGCCAACCCTTTGTTTTATGTTTCAACTTTCCACAATTTTCCACCGTTTTACAATTTAAGTCACCGTTTTATCGCCTGGTTTTATTGTTTCTTATCTTCTTCTTACGTTCTAAAACGTCTGTAGGATGCAGAGCAGCGTACTAAGCTGCTGCCAGCCCGCCCTCTTAGGGGGGAATCGAAATTCAATAAAGGGAAAAAAATCAGACCAGCAGTGTTTACCTACCGCTAGGAACAGCTCCGGCTAGTACTTACGCCTGTCGTAGCATTGTAGACACTCGCTGTTGCATTGTAGCAACATATTGTATTTTATAATTGGTAGAGTAGATTTTGGTCAGTATTTTCTTCCACTGTCTTGTTTCCTTATCTGGTTTGCCAGCACAAGATCTTGTTGATCTTGCGATCTTGCTTAGTGTATGCCAAGAAGGCGTTTTTCTTTAATTATAATAAAGTGTGTTCAAATTGACTGTTAGTTCTTTCCTGCCGATCGCAGGGCACAGTAGTTTTATCGGGAATGATTTCCGATGGTTAAGGCACTCTCGTTTGCGTTTAACAACAGATTTTTCTTATTGTACTTCTCCCGCTTACTATTTCTACAGTTACGAACCTTATGTCCCACCTCATCATTTTGAAAATGCTGTGACTGGCGACACTGCCTCTTCAGGTGAACCTATTGTCCATATCTGAAGCATTTGAACTTCAGAGTTGAAACTATCTGACTTTGAGTCGCAAAATCCATTTCCTCTTTGTGGCAATTCTGATTGCAGATGACAAATCACTGGGATTTTTTCTTTCTTACTTTTTAGAACATATTTTCTGAAATACCTCTCACGAATACGTCCAAGGCTCTCTGCTCCCTTCAAGAGGGCTATATCCGCCTCTGCATTATGCGTGAGTTCTGCTTACGAATCGTGTTAGAGAATGCCTGTACTGATATATTATGTTCCTGTATTAACCCTATGAGGTCTTCTCTGAAAACGTGGCAATTTTTTTCATGCTTCAGCCAGCTCATTAAATGTTTGTGCCTCACCAAGGGTTTCATGGTACGAGACAAGCCTTTTAGCGTCACCTGCTAACAGTAACGTTAGCCAAAGTAAGAAGTGTTGCATCGGACCTGTTCCGTAACTGAGTTTGACAGTGCGGGGTAGCCGCGTGGGTTTTGGCGCCTTGCCACGGTTCGTGCGGCTTCCCCCGTCGGAGGTTCGAGTCCTCCCTCGGGCATGGGTGTGTGTGTTGGCCTTAGCGTAAGTTAGTTTAAATTAGGTTAAGTAGTGTGTAAGCCTAGGGACCGATGACCTCAGCAGTTTGGTTCCATAGGATCTTACCACGAATTTCCCAACTGAGTTGTTTCCTTAACTTATCCAGAGAAGTCTACACATTCTCAGATACTTTCCCAGAACAAGGTGTAATGAGACTGGCTGTCATAGAATCAGTAGATGGAATAGATGCGCTAACTACGATCTTGGTATCGTCTCCTTGTGCTTGATCAGCCCAGTTGCTGCACATAATGCTTTTAATTCCTTTTGCGTTTCTTCATTAACTGGGCGCGGTTGTGTTTTAACGCGGAATAACGCGGCTACCTGATTTTTCAAAACGTCAACGGATTCACTCAACGCTACTGAACGTGCTTCTGGTCATTGTGTAACTTACATTTTGAACTACTCTTCAGAGCAAATGAGATCATCTAAGCCGACACAACATCAATAAGCAAAAAACTATACTAAGCTTTCCTACGTATAATAGCCCAGCAAAACTCACTGCACTTCAGTTCTTCATTGTCAAATTGTCTACAAGTTTCACAAATGTTGCACACACCACCCTAGTACATTGTAACCAGTTCTGATCTGATAACATTCTTCCACACAGTTACAGATCTCTGATAAGTTTGCAGGTTCTTGGCGGCCTATATAACGTGACTTTCAAATTACTCTGCAGATTCTTCCGACTCAACATGGCCCCAAACCAAAAAAAGGAAAACACACCAAAAAATTTGATCACTCACCGCACAGCACGATGACAGATGCCGATGGTTCCTGATGTGCAGCTGTGGCCCTTCTGCAGAAGCGACAGCCGACGTCAGCACCTCAGGCGCTGTCCTGGCACCACGCAGTGTGTCAGCAGGTCGAGTGTAGATCAGGGCTGTGTGGTCCAGAAGGGTGCTGGGGCGCCAATGACAAATAAGCTAATTAACAATCATTTATTGGCGAGAGTTTTGCATACACTCCTCCTCCTTCCCGGCGACGCCTAGCAGCGACCATGCTGAGTCCGTGCTGCTTTAAATATTCTACTTCTTTTTTTAAATTGATGTTTTAACTTCGATCGTCTGTCTTTACTCAGTTATATTTCTCTGTAGGATCTTGGTAGAACCAACAAGTAAGTCCTTTGTACTGGCTGCTCGTGGAATAATGCGTTAAAATTTAACTAATCAATTGTGTTTGATTTCTTAGGATCAGAAGTGACATTTTCTGAATTAAATTTATTGTTTATGACTCTGAGAGTTCATTTTGAAAAGGTTGGAGCCGCTTCGATCAGCGACTGAACGATTCGTACTTCATTTGTGCTCTTTCGTTACCCCTTCTCCTAACAGAGAAAGAATCTATCTTCGTCAATATCTAAGTCTGATTATCTTAATTCCTACATTATTTCAGTGTCCATACACTGTTTATTAAGCTTCCACAGTTGAGTGTCACTGTACAATGACGGCAGATAACCAAAACACATGTGTCTAAGACATAATTCTTTCTTCTTTTCATTGATAGTAATAATTAATGATATTTCTTTTTTTAGATCATTAATAGTTTCTTATAAAATGTATTACTCCTGGTTATAGGGCAAAAACGTAGTCCAATCGCTGTTGGAAGTACCTTCTAGATATGGCAAAATACGCACCTGAAACTTTGAACAATTTGCAGTTTTTCAGTAACATTTAGCTGTCCACCCCTGGTAGCTGAGTGGTCAGCGTGACGGAATGTCATACCTAACGGCCCGGGTTCGATTCCCGGTTGCGTCGGATATTTTCTCGTCTCAGGGACTGGTTGTTTGTGTTTTCCTTATCACCCTCATTTCATCCCCATCGGCACGCAAGTCACCGAAGTGGCGTCAACTCGAAAGACTTGCGCCAGGCGAACGGTGTACCCGACGGGAGCCCTAGCCGCACGGCAAAAAAAAAAATGTCATTTAGCTGGAAGATTGTTCAACTGCAGAACTTCTCTACTGAAACGGCACATTTCATGGTATAGCTCCTAAATGTTCCGTATGTGAAAACGGGTTGTTTCCACATGGGCTCTGTTCTTCCTGTAAACGGACTTGGTGCTGATTATTACTAAACTATTTTTTCTGTTTGCCCTGGAATTTGCACCACCTATCGAGGTTCCCTTCGTTGTTCTGAAACCAATGCTGGTCTGTGCCACCCAGACACATCATGTCATTCCATCTGCTGTATTTGGCGACTCACTCGAATCCTTTCGGCGATTTCATCGGGTCCTGAACAGCACTTCTGGAAAACAGCAATGGATGTCTAGTGTCCAGTTGACTTGCTGCTTTGAAATCAACTGATTAACTGAATACACATGGGGAACGATATACTGCTTGTATTTCGGTTCCAGTCCCTATAGCTGACGGCTTTTATGCTAACTAAATGGAATCATGGTAATGTACATGTTTTGAAATACCCAGCGTCTTCACCAAACTATGGCGTGTCGTCACCACAGGCAAGCCTAAATCCGAAAGCACATTAATTGCGCACACCAGCGTACAGATAGAACAGAACTCAATCCCTTGCAGAGAGTGCTGTTGTTTCCTCAAACATCGAATATTCCAGAGTATGTAAGCAATACAAATATAAGATATCTCCAGAACGCTCCAAGAATGACACATATTAAATAACAAATAATTACTGGTGGTCGGGTTTCAACTAGCGACTCTAGCCGCTAAGTCACACTCCGTACAGAACAGCTCGTGGCAATACGAAGATGAAGACAGAAACGGAACAGCTGGACATTGATCATATAGACCAAAAAATGCACAAAAAGTTAAATGTCTTGCCATTTTTACAGGGGACGAATTATGAATACACCCTTGTCAACGTTTCACATTATGTAACGCAGAGACTGTTGTAAGTTAAACTGTAAACAGTTGAATGTCATAGTTAAGATGCTGCTTCTGTACAATGTCAATAGCCAACCACTGACTGTTGTCAGCGAGTGAAACGAGTACGTCGCTGTTGGCCAAGGTTTAGGGCAGATGCATGTAGTATACGTCGTGGTTTTGTTTGTAGAAACAATGTTAAATGTTGCTGACAGATGTTTTACTAGTTTAGTACTATTCAATGGTAGATGCGGCACTTGATTCGAGTAATGTCATTATTTCTGGTGGTGTGAAGTGACAAGAAATACGAGACAAAAACCATGAGTACCTCTGGTGACTCTGTAGCTTGACTGATCCCTGCATGAGATTTTTCACTGTCGAGACCTTGTGAAGCTCTCAAAATGATTTTTTCTGCCGTCTTCGATTGTTTCTAGCATAGACGAGGTATTCTCAACATCTTACATTTTACAGTTTTTTTCTGATGTCCTGGAAATAAACACAGCATACGTTCAATATATTCTCTATGTTTGATTTTCCACAAAAATCACCTTGATTTTTTTGGACTCAAATTTGACCACACTTGTGGGCTGGAGTATATATTTTATCGGCAGTTCGATATTTCTGAAATCGAATGTTAATTACAGTTTAGTAAAGCGCAACCTACACCATTCACGCAACAAGGGAGTATACATCACTCGGACAGGTAATTTGAAAATAGTCTAAAGCACTAAAAGGTTGCTAGACTGGCTTTGAATTTAGGATGTCTCCTTCTTTTCTGATATATTTACCACTTCAATGCAATGTCGTGTGAGTTAGTTAAAGAATACAGCCTACTAAATTATATTAGGAAACGCAATGGGATTTAGAAATAAAGACCCCACACAACGGGGCAGGGAATGAAATGCATCGAAATTGTCTAGTCGAGCAATTAGTATTATTTCTAATGTGGTGGCATGAGTGTGGAGAGAAGAATAAACACAGAATTTCCTTGCATAAAATTTAACATTTATTACCTTCCAAACTCACTACATAAACAGAATTTCCTTGCATAAAATTTAACATTTACTACTTTCCAAGCTCACTATTCTCAACGTAATCAGTAAGTATCAAAGAAAATAAGATTATAGTTGTGGCTGCTTAAATAGTTGGTGGAGGGGAGGGGGGGATGGGAGGAGGTGATGAACTTTCAACACGTATCAGCACTTAGTATGGAAGGATGGTAACGTCAGAACACCAGGGAATGTAATAAGCTCCAAATAATCGCAATTGGTGCAGGTTTATTTTATCACGAAACAAATATATACTAAAATCTTTAACCTATAATTTGAGCCAAAACAATTCCTAATTCATAATGTTTTATTATTTTATATAATCAGTACTAACTTCTCTTAATAACTGGTAAAATACTGATAATAATTAAACATGGTTCTCAGGGTGATATTTTCTCGTTCAAATACACGTTGTTAAAATTTCATGCCTGTAGCTTTTGTATATATCTCAAAATTATGAAAAAAATTGGCCAAGTGCGAGTAGAACTCTTGTACTGTCGGCTGCATACAACTTAATTATTTATATACACAGTTCGTCCACCAGAAAATCAAGAATCTCGACGATTTTTGTCTGTTATTGATGTCGATATTGGCAACATACTGATCCTTGAAATACCAAGTCCGCATCAAAATCTGTACCGTAGTTCCTCAGGCTAGCCCAGACATACAAAAAGAAGCAAGCTGAGAACTTCAGTTTCTTATGTGAAGAGAGAAGAACTACTAAAATATTGTTATTTACTTATTAAAATGACTACAGTTGCATGTTGTTTGCAGGCAGTAACGTTTTTCTGTTCTGTTTTTAACAGATGGTGAATGCAATGTAAGTTCTAATGGCAAACTGATATTTTTTGTTGATACAATTACAAATTAACACTATTCAATTTTTTTCCCTTTACTTTTAGTGCGAAACATCGTTTTTGGCCAAATTTCATGACTGTAGGTCAGCGGGAAGTACCGTACCGGTTTTTGTTAGTGAGTCTGCGAGTATCAAAATATGTGACGTAAATGACCTTCCTGTTTGATTGCATTGACTGAGAGATTTAGATATCTTACACCGCCAAGGGATCGTAGATCTTAGTATGTGACATAAATCTGAACTTAGTGCATCTATCTTTTCCTGAGAGAAACGTGTCTTAACAGACGGATGGACGAACAGACAGACAGACAGACAGACGAACAAAACAGTGATCCCATAAGGGTTCCGTTTTTACCGAGTGAGGTACGGAATCATAAAGAACAGTTCTCTCGTAAACTATTTATTATGCTGTCTTTCTAACTCAATGCACCTTAGTATGCCATATGTCTGAACACATTACACTACTTTTTATATTTGTTAGTTCACAGTAATTTTTATGATGTCACATTGCGCAGTAGTTAAACCTCCCGGTACCAAGCAAGACGGAGTGGGGAAATAAATGTTCTCTCGGCATATAAGGTAAATCAGCGATTATCTATCGTTCTTAAAGCACATTTGCCTCCCCGCAGACTGCAGTGCCGTTGTGTGGAGGAAAGGAGGAGTGAGGCGAACGTAAGATAATGGTGAGTTTCTTTAATATGGAGGCCGATACAACAGTTCGGACTGATCTGTGCTGCATAAAGGCTTTATGGCATGTAGCGTTCATTTTGGTTGCACTATAATACCATTTTAGTCTGAACCACAATCATTTATTAACAATTGTAAAACCTTACTCGTTTCGGCATTCCACCATTTTCAAACGATCTAAAACTAAAATTTAGCATGCATGAGCGATATAACAATGACACTGAATAAAATTTAACAAATAGATCGTGCACCGACAAACGAAGTAAAATATGAGTGAAGCAGAACTGACAACTACACACCATACGTAGATACACAGTATCTCGTCAATGTTACTGTTTTGAAGCATAGCTGCAAACGTATTGGAATGCACTACTGATCACATAAGGAGGGCTGTTGCACCAGATGGATCTCAGATGCATGGCTGGTCTTATATACAACGCATTATTGCAAAAATTATATAGTTTTACTATCCCACGCACATTAGCATGTAAAATACATTCTATATTTTAATTCCAGTTTTGTGTTTTAAGTACAGAAGACCTTGCTTGAGGTTAATATTTGCTATACGATTTTTTGTGTGCATATGTCGTGATAGGCTAACGGTTTCAGATGGGTACATACCCCAGTTCCAGTCAGACCACCGAAATTAGGCACCGTCGTTAGTGGCTGGCAATTGGATGTGTGACTGTTCATGTCCGCCTTGCGTTGTTGGTAAACGGGGAGGAGCTACTTGACTGAGAAGTTCCGGCTCTGGGTCAAAAAAACTGACAACGGCTAGAAGATACCAAGCCTGTCTATATGTGCACTCGATGACGCCTTTTGGCTGAGAATGACACGATGATCGGTCGCTATCGGTCGGAGACAGAGAGGAAGAGAGAGAGAGAGAGAGAGAGAGAGATTCCATAATAAACAGCGCTGACGAACATTAACATCTGCACTTGTAATTAACACTCAAAAGTTTAAACTGAATGTGGTGGCATGGTGATCAGTACACTGGACCCGCATCCAGGAGGAATACGGTTCAAATCCCTGTACGGCAAACCAGATTTAGGTTTTCCCTGAATCGCTCCAGGAAAATGCTGGGACACTTCCTCTGAAAGAGGCAAGGATGATTTCCTTTCCCATCCTTCCGTAATCCGAGCTTCTGCACCGTGTCTAATGACTCCGCTGTTGACGAGATGTTAAACTCTTATACTCCTTCCTTCTTGAAACATTTAAAACACACATTTTACAATATTTTTGTAACATTTTTGGTAGAAATTCAGTGTATAAAATCTTAATAAAAATATATGCACAACATAAAAAGGAACAAGAAGGAAACCATGGAATTTCAATTCTGATACAATGCAGATCGCTTAAAACCACATATAGGTGCTGTAGTGCTCCTTCAATTTATGTATGTTTTGATTCACTCTTTTTTTTAATTTTACTTGTCGTTTTAGTATATTTTATGAGTTTGTTTTATCGTTTGTGAAATGCAGACAGATCTGTGTAGCAGCTCTCTGTTTTTCTGTGATCGAGCGAGGTGGCGCAGTGGCTAGCACGCTGGACTCTCATTCGGGACGACGACGGTTCAAACCCGTGTCCAGCCATCCTGATTTAGGTTTCCCGTGATTTCTCTAAATAGCTTCAGGCAAATGCCGGGTGTTTCCTTTCGAAGGGCGCGGCCGACTTCCTTCCCATCCTTCCTTAAATTGATGGGACCGATAACCTCGCTGTTTGGTCCCCTTCTCCCAAATCAACCAACCTGTTTTTCTGTTGCGTAAAACAGTTACAATTCAGAAGTGAATTTACACTTTTACTCTCCACATCGGTTGTATATTCGTGGTTCTTAAATCACAACATGCTCGAGTTGGGTACTGAATGATAGGTCTCTTTTACGACGTACCGACCTGCAATGTATGAGAATGCCCTCGTTTCCTTCTTTCTATAGCAGTTGGCGAATTATGGAATATGCACACATAAAATCGTACAGCAGATATTGAACTCAACGAAAGTCTCGTATGCTTTAAACACAAAACTGGAATTAAAACACGGAACGTATTTATATAAGAACAGCCTTGCATGTGAGATCCATTTGGCGTAATAGCCTTCCTTACGTCATCAGCAGTGCATTCCAATAAATTTCCAGCTATGCTTCAAAACAGTAACATTGACGAGACACTGTGTACCTATGTATGTCGTTTAGTTGTCAGTTCTGCTATGTTCATATTGTACATCGTTTGCTTGTGCAAGATCTATTTGTTAAATTTTATTCAGTGCCATTGCTGTATTTCTCATGTATGCTACACTTTATTTTTAAATCATTTGAAAATGGCGGAATGCCGAAACGAGTAAGGTTTTACAATTGTTAATAAATGATCGTGGTTGAGATTAAAGTGGTGGTATAGCGCAACGAAATGACCGCTGCAAGCCATAGAGCCTTTATGCAGCATAGGCCAATCCCAGCTGCTGTATCGACCTGCAGATTAAAGAAACTCACCATTATCTTATGTTCCCCTCACTACTCCTTTCCTCCAGATAACATCACTGCAGTATGTTGGGAGCCAAGTGTCTTTCTAGTACGATAGACAAATGCTGATTTACCTTATATGTCGAGAAAGCACTTATTTCCTCACTCCTCCTTGCTGGGGACTGAGAGGTTTAAATATTGCGCAATATGACATCATAAAAATTCCAGTGAACTAACAATATATAAAGAATAGTGTAATGTGTTCAGACGTATGGCACGGTAAGGTGCACTGAGCTTGAAGACAGTATAATAAGTAGTTTTCGAGAAAACTGTTGTTTAGGTTTCCGCACCTCACTCGGCAGAAACGGAACCACTATGGGGTCACCTTGCTGTTCGTCTATCCGTCCTCCTATCTGTCCATCAGTCTGTTAAGATCTCCTTTTTCTCAGGAACGGGTACGCGTACCAAATTTAGATTTATTTCACGTACTAAGTTCTACTCCCTACGATCCGTGTCAGTGTGAATCAGTTAAGCTTCCAAGTCTATGCAGTCAGAAGATTTACGCCACATATTTTGATATTCGCCAACTCACTCTCATAACCTGTGATTGAGCTAAATCTGAAATAGCGGGTCTGACTGGGTTTAAACAGAACTCTTTCTGAATACGAGTGAGCATAAGGGTACACACAACATCCTACAACACACTGAAAGGACACCACTTTTCCCATTTCACACCACCTTCGACAGATCAGCGGGTCGTGATATATTGCGTAGAGTTGAAGTCCATTTGAGTAGACTAGTGGATGACAGTATGTAAAAAAAAGATAATGAAAATACTGAAGTTGGAACAGTTAGCACCCTAAATCACGTAAAGCATAAATATGTTGTACTAGTGTATTTAGGTTTTGTTCTCTTTTGTCAAGGATGACAAATGTCCAACTATACAAGAAATAACCCAATTTTGATTGTATGTGGTAATGCTCACTACGAAGTATGGGGCATGATTTGGCGCCATTTGCATTGATGGTTTTTTGTAAACCTGATTTAAGTACTGTTGTCAAGATTACTATAGGATCACATCGTAACTGATAAGTGTACCTACATAACTTGTTCTCTTTTTCTCCTGGTGATGGAGAATTTAATTCATTGAGTGGAAGTGTCCACCAACATCGCGTTGGTGGTATTTCGACATTATATATCATTGATAAGAGAACTTCTACAGTGAAAAACACAGTATACTTGGACCAATGTTCTTCTGCTATTTGTTGTGGTACGTGCTGTGTAGGACGTCATGGTCATCCTAGATAGCATGGTAGCCTGAAAAAAATGTTAGGGTCTGTCCACACATTTCAGGCACAGACACTGTCCATTTTTTCTCTGTGGAAATGGTATTGTGAACGGTTACCACTTATGGCCTTTCACTGCTCCTTCGATAGAGCAGCAGGCCGTGATTTGTGCACATAATTTCATTGTATTTCGGTACAATGATACCAGTGTGCCGTGGTGAAGGGGTGGATAAACTATGTTGTTTAGCTTTTCAGTGCACATCCCTCACTAATACTCAAGTGACTCAGTGATTTTATTTATGTTTTTCATTTTTGTTTGCTTCTGGTGTTCGGTTTGGCTCTTGAATGGCTCGGAGTGTGTCATTTGCTTAGGTGAAAGAGGGAACTTTCATAGATACTCCTCGTATAGTCCCGAGCTGTAGCCAGCTTGAGATTTCTAACAAGGATGGCAAAACAGGAACGAGGAGTCAAAGATGTGAACGCATCTGCGGGTATGCTATGGTTGGTAGAAAGTTCAGCCTCCGCCACTTACCGGAAGCGGGACTGATCGCTGCTGCCTTCATGTTACGCAATCTGGCGCTGGCGATGGGAAGTTGACTTCAGTACGTGCTCCGCTAATTTTGCTGACGACGAGGGTGTTGTATATGGAACATTTAGGTGGAATTACACGCAAATGCATTCCTCTTTAGGAAATACTGTCATTAAATGAGAGGGTGAATTTTTTAATTTATTTGCATAGGAAAATTGAGTAGGAACGACTTAATGAACCAGGGCCCTTTGTCTTATAAATAGGACATGTTTTTGCAACCAGGCTTGCTAATGATTTCCGCGTGTGCTAGACTTAAGTTGACATTATTTCGTGTGGATTGTAGAATTAAGCTCAGTTTACTTACTTGTGATTTCTTTTGAACGGGCAAGCGCGAATATATGGTCAGAACTTTAAAAATCCATTGTCCCCAGTGGGCCTCGTGGTCGCTGGCTGCACAGACAGTGTCGACAGAGCGTGCTTGATCTGAATTTAGATGACGCTAGCGTGTGTAGATTGTATGCACAGATTGTTTGCGTGTGATTTCTTCCCAACAGCAAGCACGAATACATGGAGAATACTTTGAAAGTTCATTGTCTCTAGTGGCTCTTGGTCGCTGGCAGCACATACATTGTCGACAGAGCGTGCTTGGTCCGAATTCAGGAGAGACTTGCGTGTGTAGATAATAAGCTGAGATTGTTTGCGTGTGGAGTGCAGAATTAAGCTGAGTTTAGTCGTAAAAGAAATTATTTAGACGGAAAAGCATGTACAAATGGTGAGTACATAGAATTCTTGTTGTCTGTGGCAGACCTCATGGCAGCTGTGTGCACAGACAATAATTATGGAGACAGCGTGCTTATTCGGAATTCAGTCGAGTGTATTCTTTAACTCACACAGCTCAGCTTGTGGCTTGACTAACTAGCTCATGAATTTTTATTGCGGATGCTTGGTTGTATCTAAGTATATTCGAATGTTTATCTGAGGGCCCATCCTTTCCCCTTTCCTAGTACAGAAAAACACTGCATTAGAGATCAGATGTTTTATGAAGAACGTGAAAAATCCTATCGTTTCCCACCAAGAGTGAGATTCGATAAAAAAATGAGAGAGTGGGTTCTTTTAGTAAATAAACGTTGAAAGTGTTAAAAGAAGATGGATGGATGTCCATCTTGATTTTAAAACCATACCTGGCACCCAATTCTGCAGTTTTGTATCACCATGGCCACCATTATCACCATGGCGAGGCAAGTACACGTCATGATCGCGGAATGGGAGGGACGTGGACAATTAAATAAAATATCGAGTGGATCACTTCACGTAACTTCCAATGATGTAAATTCACTAACACGTTATCCGTTGTGCAACTTAGCTTTCGAACATTAATAGATGTGGTAATGAATTCACTGATGACCGGAATTTGTCCGATCAAATTCCGTGAAGGATACGTATTTGATGTGGTCCCTGGCACGTCTGCAGACGACGTCGATCTAGTCCACACCTCCTATCTAATGCTTGTCTTAGATATACAAAGAGAAGGGGATCGTTGTTGAGGGTAGCAACAAAACTTTGTCTAGTTAAAATTCGGTCCAAGATGAAGTAAAAGCATTTCAATAACACAATGTTGCCGAAATATGTGGCAAGGTCTTCATGTAATCTTATTGACTAAGTACAGTGTGGTTATAATTAAAGTGTAGTTACTCACGGAGATCCATTGTGGATTGCAATTATCATACGGTAGCGAAACTTCGTTGATATGTTAATGATTTAATGTGAAATCCATCTATACTGGAAAAATTAGTTTAAATTTTGACCACCACTTCCAAGCTGGCGCTGTACAGCATCTCGTCGACGTCTCCGGTACTCATATTGAACAAATAGTGAAAGCAGCGATTAATAACAAAATAAATATTATGCCTTTCTCAACTATCTGATCTTTTCTCCTCACGTCCGAGTTCTAAGCCATTATATATGGAAGCATTTCTATTCCTCTTTCTTCAATTCACTGCTCGAGATTTGCACGTGGTGGCCAAAACTCGAATTAATTAATTACAGTACGTGATGGACCTCGATGAGTAGCTTCACTTTACTTATAACCACTCGGTATTTAATATACAGTGAATAATTATTTTATTTTCTTGTTGTTGTTGTTGTTGTTGTTGTTGTGGTCTTCAGTCCTGAGACTGGTTTGATTCAGCTCTCCATGCTACTCTATCCTGTGCAAGCTTCTTCATCTCCCAGTACCTACTACAACCTACATCCTTCTGAATCTGCTTAGTGTATTCATCTCTTGGTCTCCCTCTACGATTTTTATTCTCCACGCTGCCCTCCAATACTAAATTAGTCTTCGTTTGATGCCTCAGAACGTGTCGTCTAGGCAAGTTGTGCCACAATTTCCTCTTCTCCTCAATTCTATTCAGTATTTGCTCATTAGTTACGTGATCTACACATATAATCTTCATCATTATTCTGTAGCACAACATTTCGAAAGCCTCTATTCTCTACTTGTCTAAACTGTTTATCGTCCATATTTCAGCCGGCCAGGGTGGCCGAGCGGTTCCAGGCGCTACAGTATGGAACCGCGCGACCGCTACGGTCGTAGGTTCGAATCCTGCCTCTGGCATGGATGTGTGTGATGTCCTTAGGTTAGTTAGGTTTAAGTAGTTTTACGTTCTAGGGGGCTGATGACCACAGCAGGTAAGTCTCATAGTGCCCAGAGCCATTTGAACCCATTTGTCGTCCATATTTCACTTCCATATATGGCTACACTCCACACAAATACTTTCAGAAAAGACTTCCTGACATTTAAATCTGTGCTCGATGTTAACAAATTCCTCTTCTTCAGAAACGCTTTCCTTGCCATTGCCAGTCTACATTTTATATCCTCTCTACTTCTACCATCATCAGTTATTTTGCTCCCCAAATAGCAAAACTCATCTACTACTTTAAGTTTCTCATTTCCTAATCTAATTCAATCACCATCACCTGATATAATTCGACTTCATTCCGTTATCCTCGTTTTGCCTTTGTTGATGTTCATCTTAAATCCTCGTTTCAAGACACTGTCCATTCCGTTTAACTGCTCTTTCAGGTCCTTTGCTGTCTCTGACTGAATAACAATGTCATCGACAAACCTCAAAGTTTTTATTTCTTCTCCATGGATATTAATTCCTACTCTGAATTTTTCTTTTGTTTTCTTTACTGGTTGCTCAATGCACATATTGAATAACATCTGCGGAGCCGTTATAGACGCTTCAGTCCGGAATCGCGCTGCTGCTACGGTCGCAGGTTCTAATCCTGCCTCTGGCATGGATGTGTGTGATGTCCTTAGGTTAGTCAGGTTTAAGTAGTTCTACGTCTAGGGGACTGATGACCTCAGATGTTAAGTCCCATAGTGCTCAGAGCCATTTTTGATTAACATCGGGGTAGGCTACAACCCTGTCTCTCTCCCTTCGCAACCACTGCTTCCCTTTCATGGTCTTCAGCTCTTATAACTGACATCTGGTTTCTGTACAAATTATAAATAGCCTTTCGCTCCCTGTATTTTACCCCTGCCACCTTCAGAATTTGAAAGAGAGTATTCCAGTTAACATTATCAAAAGCTTTTTTTAAGTCTACAAATGCTAGAAACGTAGGTTTGCCTTTCCTTAATCTATCTTCTAAGATAAGTCGTAGGGTCAGTATTGCCTCACGTGTTCCAACATTCCTACGGAATCCAAACTGATCTTCCCCGAGGTCGGCTTCTAGCAGTTTTTCCATTCGTCTTTAAAGAAATGGATTAGTACTTTGCAGTGGTGACTTATTAAACTGATATTTCGGTAATTTTCACACCTGACAACACAGGCTTTCTTTGGGATTGGAATTATTATATTCTTCTTGAAGTCTGAGGGTATTTCACCTATGTCATATATCTTGTTCACCAGATGGTAGAATTTTGTCAGGACTGGCTTTTCCAAGGCTATCAGTAGTTCTAATGGAATGTTGTCTACTCCCGGGGCCTTTTTTCGACTTAGGTCCTTCAGTGCTCTGTCAAATTCTTCACGCAGTATCATATCTCCCATTTCATCTTCATCTACGTCTTCTTCCATTTCCATAGTATTATTCTCAAGCACATTGCCCTTGTATAGACCATCTATACACTCCTTCCATCTTTCTGCTTTCCCTTCTTTGCTTGGAACTGGCTTTCCATCTGAGCTTTTGATATTCATACAAGTGGTTTTCTTTTCTCCGAAGGTCTCTTTAATTTTTCTGTAGGCAGTATCTGTCTTATCCCTAGTGAGGTAAGCCTTTACATCTTTGCATTTGTCCCCTAGCCATCTCATTTTTGAGACGTCTGTATTCCTTTTTTGCCTGCTTCATTTACTGTATTTTTATATTTTCTCCTTTTATCAGTTAAAATCAGTATTTCTTATGTAACTCACGGATTTCCACTAGCCCTCTTCTTTTTACCTACTCGATCCTCTGCTGCCTTCACTATTTGATCTCTCAAAGCTATCCATCCTTATTCTACTGTATTTCTTTCCCCCGTTCTTGTCAATCGTTCCCTTATGCTCTCCCTGAAACTCTGTACAACCTCTGGTTTAGTCAGTTCATCCATTTCCCATCTCCTTAAATTCCAACCTTTTTGCAGTTTCTTCAGTTTTAATCTATAGTTTATAGCCAAAAGATTTTTGTCAGAGTCCACATCTGCCCCTGGAAATGTCTTACAATTTAAAACTTGGTTCGTAAAACTCTGTACTACCATTATATAACCTATCTGAAACCTTCCAGTGTGTCACGCCTCTTCCACGTATACAGCTTTCTTTAATGATTCTTGAACCAAGAGTTAGCTATGATTAAATTATGCTCTTGCAAAATTCTACCAGACGGCTCCCTCTTTCGGTCCTTACCCCTCATTCCATATTAACCTACTACTTTTCCTTCTCTTCCTTTTCCTACTATCGAATTCCAGTCCTCCATGACTATTAAATTTTTGTCTCCCTTCACTATCTGAATAATTTCTTTTATCTCATCATACATTTCATCAATCTCTTCGTCGTCTGCCGAGCTAGTTCACATATAAACATGTACTATTTTGGTAGGCGTGGGCTTCGTGTGTATCGTCGCTTCAATAATGCGTTCACTATGCTGTTCGTATTAGCTCCCATTTTTTATTCATCATTAAAATTACTCCTGCATTACCCCTATCCGATTTTGTATTTAAACCCTGTATTCACCTGTCCAGAGGTGTTGTTCTTCCTGGCACCGACCTTCACTAATTACCACTATATATAAATTTAACCTATCCATTTCTCTTTTTAAATTTTCTAACCTCCTGCCCTGTTAAGGGATCCGACACTTCACGCTCCGATCCGCAGAACGCCAGTTTTCTTTCTCCTGATAACAACATCCTCCTGAGTAGTCCCCTCCCGGAGATCCGAATGGGGGACTATTTTACCTCCGGAATATTTTACCCAAGAGGACGCAATCATCATTTAACCATTCAGTAAAGCTGCATGCCCTCGGAAAAAATTACGGCTGTAGTTTCCCCTTGCTTTCAGCCGTTCGCTGTACCAGCACAGCATGGTCGTTTTGGTTAGTGTTACAAGGCCAGATCAGTCAATCATCCAGACTGTTGCCCCTGCAACTACTGAAAACGCTTCTGCCCCTCTTCAGGAATCTCACGTCTGTCTGGCCTCTCAACAGATACCTCTCCGTTGTGGTTGCACCTACGGTACGGCCATCTGTATCACTGAAGCACGCAAGGCTTTTTATTTTATTCTGTTTTATTTTTTACCAGATTCGACAGTGTCAGCTGCTGTCGTTTCTGGAGCTTTGAAACGGTATTATCTACCGTGACTTTTTTGACTCTTTTTGTTATATGCATCATTCATGACTCAAACAATTAATTGCAGTAACAAATATTCCCAGCCAAAGCTATAACCGCCGTGTGGTGTGTGCAGAGAATCATAATTGATTCTGATGTTTTTGTGCTTCAAAACAAGTACCTTTCGATAGACGTTTTTATCTTCGGACAAGTTAATACACAAAGCGGTGCTCAAAGCATTTTAGAGCCGTGCGTTTGATCTGCTTCGATCGAAATTTTCAACCAGTAGTTTCTGACGCTGTGAGGCCTGCGTTCGTTTGTGCGTTTGAACAATATATTGGAATGACTTCCGTACATCTATAGTGCTTTAATGCGGTGCTTAGCAACTAATACCCCCGTGTACTACACGTTACTGGCTATCAACGTAGATAGAAATTTCTGTGTCAAAGCCTGCTGCGAGAATTAATTTCCCCAAAAATTTGAACCACTGCTACAGGTCAGTGCGGCACAGCTGTTTATGATCCAATATGTCTTCCCTGTGTGCAGATCACTTGGCACAACAGTGTACACACATGAGTTGACAAAACCTCGCAAGACTGGAGACGCGACAGGCGTGCCCGAGTGCAGAAGAGTCTGTCGAAAACAACTCCCGCGACAATCATATGAGTTTACACACGCACTAAGGCTTCCAGAGGCGTTGGCAAGAGGGGGGGGGGGGGGGGGGGGGAGGCTATGGGGGCTATAGCCTCCCACTCTGATGGAGTATCATATTACACTAGGTAAAATGACTTCAGAAATCAGCGAATGTGTTACTCCAACAGATTATAAGAAAATTTATAATTATGTAGCAGTATAGGATGCAATGTATTCCAAGCACATTTTAACAAAAGAATAAGAGCGTAAAATAACTTACTACCTAAACCAATAAATATAATTTAACTTAAAATAGGGGTGTTATTATTTATTAATACACATTTTTTACTCTGAATTTCAAAAGAGTTACCAAAAACTACTTTAAGCAACACCAAATTTTACCTATTTGTCGTAGAGGATCCCAACTATCCTTTTGTTAAGCCATATTACATTCCTCGTAGTCCCCCCCATTAGCCCCCCTTGACCGACTTCTAGAATCGCCCAAAAAGGCATCGATACGATGGAAACACAAAAATTAAAAGTTCGTTTTACATAGTTTTCGTGTCAGGCAGTGAAACGCCTCGCCTGTACTAGTACGACAACCACAACTGTTTCTCCTTTGTTTCTCATGCCTATTACTGCCACAGCCCACACTTCTCATTCAATTATTATTATTATTATTATTATTGTTATTATTATTATTGTTATTGTTATTAATATTAGCATATATATTATTTATAAAGATAAACAAAGCAAATGAGTTCACTATGCCAGATTTTGGATTCTATTACTTGTCGGATACTTTCCAAACATCAGGACTGTATGACATTTCGGCGAATAATTCGTTCAGATCCTCAAAAGTGCTATTTTGTTGTAAAATGACATTTTGAGAACATTGGTTGTAATACTATCAGATTTATACCTGGAGCAGCAACCAGTCTCAAGTATTGTTTAAAAAGGTTTGTTTGAACTAAACAATGAACGTTTTCGGATTTCTCACAATTCCATCTTCAGATGGTTGTCACACGTTTCCTTGTTTTCTTGCTGGAGCTCGTTTTGTATTCACTATTGGGGTGCTGCACTAGGATACACAAAAAGTTTTTTTGTTCACTGTTTGGTAATACTTTCTAGAGATATATTTATTTTGACCTCTATAAGATCATTTATGAAAATATTTTAAGGTTAGCCAAACGTAAAATGTGGTTGAAGGTTACGTGCTGTAGGATTCTCTGTGACGAAAGCGCCTTGTTTTCTTTGTCATTAATTTAAAAATCAACACCTTTGTGGACGTGTCTTGTATGAGTACTTTTCATATCACTGGAAAACGCTATATACCACACCATTCTCAGTTTAATGACAGCACACAAGATAAAACTTCTACAAAGCACTGCCCAACTTCGATAACATCAACAATATTTTCAATGATGGCACGGTGGTGAAGATATTAGGCTGCCGATGCTGTAAGAGTGTATGGGCGCGGTAAAATACGTCTTTAGTAGTCCAATGAAATTAGTTGAAAAATCGGAAAGAGAAGTAAAATTGCTTACAACAATTTGTAATATGCCGAATTGTGAGGATTACACATACAAAGGTTATACGAGAACAAACAACACCAAACACTGTGTACAGTACATAAGCACAATAAGATAAGTTTTCTGTTACATTGCTATAGCTAAATTTGAACATTGGATCCATCGTTGCGTTCTACATTACAAATAGTAATGTTTTAATACGTTATATTTACATGGGAATTTTATACTTAAGGTAAAAGTATTCACGTTTAAATGATATTCACAGTCTGATGTATCAAAACGTTGCTGTTTCAATAATAAACCTCCAGTTGATTGGCTTTTAATAGCTCGCAGACGGATATTCCCTCAATGACAGTGCTTTCGCAGTGCCCACTAAGATCTTTCGGCAGAGCTCCCAGTGTGAAGGGAACCTCTGGGACCACTTTAGAGTAGCTGTAGTTCAGCTGTCAAGTCCTCGAAGCTGGCAAGTTTATCAAGTTGTGTCTCGTCGATTCTGCTACTACCTGGTATGGCAATATCATAATTTACGCTTACTTTTTCTCCACAATAGCGATTTTTAGTGTTTTGTGTTCCAGTACTCGATGTATTTGAAGTCTAAAGTCTCACAGTAATTTGATATGTTTCGTTGTGGTCCCACCAGACCCTTGCCACCGGCAGATGGTCATTTTGGCATCAATTCCAGTGGGTCATTCGCGCTACATCAAAGTGTTTCTTCTTGTAACCAGTCTGGGTGATCTCTTTGCATCAGCTCAAGATATGTTCAATCATTTCGTCAGAGGTTCAAATGGCTCTAAGCACTATGGGACGTAACAACTGAGGTCATTAGTCCCTTAGACATAGAACTACTTATACCTAACTAACCTAAGGACATCACACATCCATGCCCAAGGCAGGATTCGAATCTGCGGCCCTAGCAGCAGCGCGGTTCCGGACTGAAGTTTCGTTAGAGTTTTCTTCTTTGATTTCCCGATTCTGACTTTGAAGCCGTTAGTTCTGATGCTTGTTCCTGTACAGCATTAATCATTCCTTGAGATTTCTTCTTTAGGAACTCGTTCATCTGCCAAGACAGATATTTTCTATATCTATTTTTCTTCAGCAATTATTATTATTATTGTCCTGGTTCAATAATTCTAACCATTGTGTCACATCAATTGCGCAGTACCACTACTGCCATTATTACTGATACTTCCCTTTTCCCATTATTAATATTAATAAATCAATCGATATTTTACCCAATTATTATTTTTGTTAGATCTTTTAATCAATATCTGGCTAAATTCAGAAGGATGCCTAATTAGCTGTATGAAAGGGCCTAATTGCTCTACTATTGTCATGCGTAATAGAAGCATATGTAAATGAATAAGTCAGGGTAAAAATTAGACGGACGAAGGACATTCCAGACGTCGATCTATTTTACACGTATAGGAGAATATCACACCAGACCCGTTTCTTTATTATTTATTTGTATTTTTGGTCGTTTAGTGTAGACATACGAAGTTCTGTGCGAGAACGAGGGTTAATTTGAAGGCAAGTTCCGTTTGCGCACTACACGAGAACATGATGCGTAGCGACATCTGCAGTACACCATAATGTACGAGGGTCGGTCAAAAAGTAATGCCTCCCATTTTTTTTCTACTTAAAAAAATTAAGTTAAGTGAAAAATTTGAATTTGGCGCCATTCCTCAAACCTTCTTCTGCAATCCACTGCAGTAGTAACTTTCTGTGTCAACAGGTGGCAGCACAGCAGAAGTTTGTAAGATGGCCGACATCGATGTTCGTTTGAGACAGCGTTGTGTGATTGAATTCTTGAATGCAGAAGGTGAAACGCCCATACGCATTCATGAAAGACTGAAGAAGGTGTATGGTGTTGTGACAGTGGATGTCAGCACTGTTAGACGATGGGTTCGTCGTTGTAAGGAAGCTGAAGGGCAAACACCGTTGACTGACGAAAAGCGGAGCGGCAGGCCGTTGAGTGCAGTGACTCCACACAACATTCAGCAAATTGATGACATCATTCGTGGTGACCGTCGGGTGACTGCAGATGAAGTGTGTCGCATTATTTCTCTTAGTAAAGGCAGTGTGATCACGATTATTAAACAATTGGGGTACACAAAAGTTTGTGCACGGTGGGTTAATGTTAAACGATCAGAATAAAGAGGCAAGGAAAACAATAGCCTCCCAACACTTGCAGCGCTTCCGTTTGGAGGGAGATGAGTTTCTGAAAAAAATTGTGACCGGGGACGAAACATGGGTGCATTTTTTTGAACCCGAATCAAAGAGGCAGTCAATGGAGTGGCGTCACACAAGCTCGCCGAGGAAGAAAAAATTCAAAACTGTGCGATCGGCAGGGAAAGTTATGGCAACAGTTTTCTGGGATACAGAGGGTGTGATTCTGGTTGATTTTTTGGAGCAGGGATGCACAATAAATTCTGTTCAATACGTCACAACCCTCAAAAAACTAAAAGCACGTCTTCAGCGAGTTCGCCCAACAAAATCAATGGCAGATGTTCTTCTTTTGCATGACAATGCAAGACCACACACCAGTCGTCACACCTCTGACGAGATTGTCAAAATTGGATGGGAAGTTTTGCCTCATCCCCTATACAGCCCTAACCTGGCACCATCAGTCTTCCATCTGTTCGGGCCACTAAAAGAAGCTCATCGTGGGATTCATTTTGAAGATGAGGAGGCCGTCAAAACATCCGTGCGTCAATGGCTTAGGAAGCAGAGCTGTGATTTTTACCGTGCTAGGATACATGCCCTTGTTCAAAGATGGACCAAAACTGTAGAGATGGGCGGAGATTACATTGAAAAATGACAAAATGATCCTCAATGTTGTGGTTTTCAACCTATGTAATTGCATTTAAATTTCCTGACAATTAAACGTAGAAAAAAAAATAGGAGGCATTACTTTTTGACTGACCCTCGTAGCTTGGTTCTCTACGTATCGGGCAGCCAGAAAAGTGAACGTGACAGTGCTTTGTGCTACAAAAGTTTCAAAGGCTGCTGCAGCTGTAAATCCTGACGATTTTTCATGGTAAAAAAAAGGGACATAGGAGCCCAGTGCCCCGTAGGCGACGATGTCATCACAGACGAAACACAATGTCGGACTGAGAAAGACTGAGCAAAGACGTTGGCCTTGTCTTTGTAATGAAATCATCAAAACAATTGAAGTGATTTAGGTAAATTCGAGAACTGGAAGACAATTCTGGGAACGTAAGGCTAGAGTAGTACTCACTGTGCCACCTCACTCGGTGATAGTGTATCGCCCGCAATGATGTCGCGTCTGTGGCGGGAGGACAGGAAACTCGCCGACAACTACGGTGGAGCTTGGAAAGTTCACGTAAAATGCGTTAAGAGTCACAAAACGTATGAGTGACAGTGTAATGAGCCATTGGAGCCGCACATTTCGGGACGGACGAAGTTGTGTGCACTGTTAGGCGAGCAGTGTATTCACCCATGACAATGTTCGAAACGTGTAAAAAGCATTCAGGGTGATATCTACGGTCAATAGTTATGGAATCATCCAACTTTTTTCCAAATGTTTCACACACGGTTTTGTACGAGGTGGTAACTGACAGACAAGGAAACGACAAGTTTTGTGTTTGCCGGATGCTTAACACTTCCTAACGTCCGTGAGATCCACGGAATCTATTCGGCTGTCACACACCTGCTACGGTATGCATGCAGAGGCTCTCATTTTCCTTGTAACTTTGGTAATGATGATGTTACAAGCGTTCCGTACGTAAAGTCGAGCAAAACAGCTGTCTACGTATATTATAGATTGGTGCATTTGACCACGGAAAGCTGAGTAATACCTACAGAAATTTTCCTCGAAGACAACTGTAATCTTTGGCTTTTAGGACATGAAAAGGGCACAGTTTGTTCAGTTTATTGGAGCCGGTAGAACAATCGATTTACAAGCGTTCATCAAACCGCGAAAGAACCTACGAAGAGCAGTTGGAAACAAATGCCAGTACATGATTACTTGTAGTGTAATTTCGCTGTACAATGGCGTACATAAGCAAACTGCTCGACAACTCGTGAACGCTTTGTAAGTTCCATAACTGAGTTGTTTGCTCAGCCTCCGAGAAGGTCTAATTTGGCTCCCAATGATTACAATCTCTCCCCAAAAATGAAAAAAATGGCTAACGTCAGAAGGTTCACTAACAATGAGGAGCTTCAAGGCATATGACTCACGCAGTGGCTATCTTCTAAAACGATGGGACCTTATAAAATTACACAGCCTACTCCATCGTTAAATGTTTGGATGCCACCAGAAATTTTGTTTAAGCTTAATATGTGTACAGTGAAGGCAGATAAACCTGTTAGCTTCTTTATGAATGAAAAAATATCCACGCCTGGAGTGCTTGCATCTTATCTTTCAGCATTATGATCGAGGAAATGAGAAGCTTTGTGCGCATGTCGTAGCTGGAATACGACAGCTCAACACCTTTCGTGTGTTTGAGCAAGTCACAAATAAATTTTGGCATAAAACGAGCACATAACTTTCTGTAACTTAACCTAGTGATACACTAAGACGACATAAGTCATAGGAGAGCGATATGCAGATATACAGATGACGGTAGTACATCATACACAGGGTACAAATCGGCAATAAATTGGCCGAGCTACTTCTTGTACTCACGTGATTCATGTGAAAAGGGTGGACGTGATTAAGGCCGCAAGATGGGAATTGAAAGACTTTTAGCGTGGAGTGGTAATTGGAGCTAGACGCGTGGGACATTCCATTTCGAAAGTTGAAACGAAATACAGTATTCCAGGTCTCACAGTGTCAGGTGCGTGCTGAGAATACCAAATTTCAGGCATTACCTCTCACCACGGACAACGCAATGGCCGACAGCCTTCATGAACTATAGAGAGCAGCGGCCTTTGCGGACAGTTGTCAGTGTCAGCAGATAACCAACACTGAAACAACTGCAGAACTCAAAGTGGGTCTTACGACGAACGTATTCGTTAGGACAATGCGGCGAAATTTGGCGTTAATGGGCCATGGCAGCAGACTAATGAGGCGGGTGCCTTTGCTAACTGCGCGACATCGCCTGCAGCGCCGTACGTGGGCCCGCGGCCATACCGGTTTGACCCTAGACGACTGGAAAACCATGGCTTGATCAGATGAGTCCCGGTTTCAGCTGGTAAGAGCTGATGGTGGGTTCGAGTGTGTCGCTGGCACCACGAAACGATGGACACGAGTTGTCAACAGGGCACTGCCGAACCTGTTGCTGCCTCCATAGTGGTGTGACGATTGCGTGCCGTCATCGTCGATGCGAAAGGAGGCGTGATAGGAGCAGCAGGAAGCCTTGGTTTGTCGTTACTACCGGGGCATCTAGACAATATTCTTACGTAATATCAGTAATACAACTTGCATCGAAGATATTACGCTCTTTAATAGGATGACTCTAAATGTGCTTACGTCCCCTGCAGAAACGTTTTGAGAAGTTTTCCGCTTTTTGCACGAGTGTAGCACTATCGAAAATAACGTACAAGCGGTTGAAGCAGAGACTTCGCGATTGGTAATGTGTGTGCATAGGTGCGTGCCAAGTGTTCGTCTATAAATTACGTTGCCTGGAGTGCGCACTCTGTAGGTACGGGAAGGGGAAAATCTCACGTTTCAGGATGCTAAGCGCAGTCCACACATAGTCAACTAACGAATAACTTATTACTAGGGTAAAAAAAATACCCGAAATCTACAATTTGTAGATGTCCTGACATGGTTGTGGACACATATCAGAGTTGGATACCGAAGCTCATCTGGTAAGCAATAAGGACACATACTTTATGAAAAGCAGCAGCGGAAATCAATTCTGCCCACATGCCATCTCCCTGTTGCAGATCACTACACGGTAGAGTGGAAGTCAAATGAACGTGTGGAACTGTTCCAGACTTTGAGTTTCCATCAAGTCTGCAGACAAGCTCTCTGATGTGCCGTAGCAGCACACGGATTTGATTCCGGACTACGGGTTTCCAATCTGCACCACTCATTGAGTCTCATCTAGGTACAAGACAAGTGTTACTATACTTTTCATGATCTTCGTATCCAAAATGCATGAACGTAGATCAATGGGAAGAGGGGAATTCTTAGGATTTTTAGTAGGCTGCTGTACAGGACACGCAATTATCCTCGTATAAAATCAAACAGTAATTGGGTATGCCAGCAGTTTGACCATATACATAAGGAAAACTACAGATAAAATAAGAAAAACGGACATAAAATCGGTGAAAAATGAATAAAACCTGTTATAATTACGAACAATTGATGGTAAATACGTAGGAAATACGAAGAAATATGTAACATCTCGAAAAAACTCTCAAAATTACGTGAATTGACTAAGAATACATAAAATTAGAGACAAAGTACCATGAAATGCTGGGAACTGAGGTGGGTTGGGGGTACCTCGACACTCAAGACTGGGAAAAGCAGAAAAATTATGCTCTGGCTGCATTCAGGTTTAATCCTCCCCCTCTACCTACTCGGATTTTCGTAGCACATACTTCAACTAAGGTAACATAAGTATTACATACAGCGGCTATATTAAAGGAGGCAAAACATATGTATTCCAATCCATAACACTGTTCTCACACACGCAGTCGTATAAAGATATTACTGAATTACGGTTGATCTCACAAGCAATATTATTCCTTAAGTATTAAGGAGAAGAATCAATGTGTTTATCGGACTTAAGCTATTCCCTAGAGTGTTTTGTAGGAGAGTGGACCGATGTCACACACATCACCTTTAATAGTATGAGGGTGGTGTACTCGAGAGACATGGTGTTAGGAGGAAATTACTACATTATCCTGCACATCAGCAAAACTACCTAACGTTAACCAGGACTTCTTTATGCAAGGGGAACGCT